>NC_056743.1:1085840951-1085903451 GCF_019279795.1 Protopterus annectens | reverse complement strand
TCAGGGGAAGGGGCAAAGATGGCACTGGAGCACACCATTCAAAAGCAATGAAAAGTATTTAGGGCATAAAAGTAAAATCAACCAGGAAAAAGGCAATAGTTCCTTCTGAGCTGTTTTGAGTTTATCTGGTCCTCCTCAAGAAAGTAAAGAAAGATATGTTCATCACTTTGATTACTTCTGTATTGCAGACATCTTGTCTATGCATTTAATGCATCAGCAGTATACAACCTGAATAGCTTTCACTGCTCAACAAGTTCAGTAAAGCAAAACAGCAAACGTGAATTCTGGGCAAGAATTTAGATACCCCACGAGTAGGGATGCAATGTTGGTTACACATACGACAACTGTATCTCTGCAGAGATACTGTTGCAGAATAAAAAACAAATGTAAAAGCCAAAATATAGCAACAAACTAGTGACCCAAAAGCTTAAGATTTATTGAAGAAACTATAGTGCTTTGGCAAACAACTGGCTTCCAGGAGTAAAAACATTCAAATAACCCACCACTTTATATACCACTACCTAAAAATACATCTCATTAAGCAATCGAATAATTAAACAAATCAGTAAGAAACTTACAGTTACATTCAACATTTAAACCACTGGGGGGGGGGTCAGTGTGTCATATTTCAAAATAAAAACAGTTTCTTTATAAAGCAATCTTTTTTTTAAAATCCATATAAAAAAATTTTAGATTAAAAAAAAAAATCTGCCTTATAAAAAAACTCTTTATTTTTAAATATGACACACTGACCCCCTCCCAAGAGGTTTAAATATTGAATGCAGTAGGAAGTTTCTTACTTTTTTAAATTTCTCCAAGTCTTTTGGATTTCTAATACCACGGCGGGAATGGACCCCATTCCTAAGTCAAAGTATGATTAAAGTTCATGAAATTAGTATTGTTTCAGTCTTTGATGTCAGCCAGTAGTGCTCTTCACGGCATCTGCAATGTGCCCAGTAATGACTCTTCCTGCAATTTGTATGGAGTTACAGGGATTGGTAGCATATCTAAATAGAATTGTAGACTCTTTTTTATAAGACCTGTTGCTCCTACTACTATTGGAACTGTCTGGGTAGCTTTCTTCCACACTGCTCTTGTTTCTGCCTGCAGATCCTGATATTTTATGACTGCTTCTCTGTACTCAAGACACTGTAGTCACTGGGTGTGGCAATTTCAATTATCAATACTACTCTTGTCTTCTTTTCTTGAGACCACTATATCCGGTTTTCTAGCATCTATCTTTTGAACTCTTGGTAATGGATGATCCCAAGTGATGTAGACTTCATTTTTTATGATGCTTTGTGGCTCATGTTTCCAGTGTTTTTCGGCTACTTCAATACCATAATGTTTGCACAATCCCCAGTGCAAGATGCTTTGTGGCTCATGTTTCCAGTGTTTTTCGGCTACTTCAATACCATAATGTTTGCACAATCCCCAGTGCAAGTCTCGCCACATTATTACACCTTTCAGTATACAGTCCTTCTGCCATTAGTATGTCGCAACCAGCAACAAGGTGTGCAACTGTTTCCAGTTTGGTTTTACAAAACCTACATTTGTCTGTTTCTCCCACATGTTCAATGGACTTTATAAACCAACTTGTATGCATTAACCTTTCATCTCTTGGGTTGAATTTGCCTCTCCTTAACCATTCCTGTGTTCGTTCCTGATCAACATGAGGTTCTTCCATAAGTTTTCTATACTTACAACTATATTTATGCTTTTTCCACATTTCCTACCTTCTCATCTGATCCTTTACCTTATATTCTTTATTTTGTTTTATGGAACATTCAGTTGCTGCCTAATTTTTATCGACTTCTGGTTTGATTTCCATTCCTGCTTGACGCCGATAAGCTTCTGGTAGATTAAGCAGAGAAGTCATCTTAGATTTATTCTCCTCATGTTTCAAAACTTTCACTATGCTTGGGTTGTGTGAGATCAGCAGATGTGTGGAGTCCCATGATTGCAGATCTGTACATATAATCAATTTCAAGGAGGCCCATCCCTCCTTCGGAACAGGGAATATATAATCTTGGTAAGAACTGATTTTTACAAATCTTTTGGTGAGCATGAAGCATCTTTCTTGTTTTCCTATCTAAGCTATCCAACACATTTTGGGGCCAGCCAATCACTCCTAAACTTTAAGTTAGGACAGGAAGAGCAAATTGGTTTATAGCTTGGATTTTGTTCCTAGATGCCAGTGCTGTTTTCAGGATTAAAGTCTTCTGAAGTATTCCTTACTAAGTTTTATTCGCATTTGTTCATGTTTTATTGTTGATCCTTCATCAATTTCCAAATATTTATACACACCTTCTTACTCAAGCTCTTGTATATCACATTCTTGTCCCAAACTGATGTTTTCCTGCTTTAAAGGTTGCTTTTGCACATTTATCAAGACCAAATGACATTCTTATATCATCTGAAAAAGTTTTGACAACTTGCAGTTGTGCTTTCAGTTCCTCATCTGATGAGCTATGCAGTTTTAAATCATTGACAAAGAGAAGGTAAGAAGTCCTACACTTTTTTTTGTTTTCTAGGAGCCAGATAATAGCCATGGCCTAAGCTGTTGAGTAAACAGCTTAATGGATTAAGGTTAAGGCAGAATAGTAACGGTGACAGAGAGTCACCCTGGAATATCCCCCTTTGAATTTTTATCCCTGGGATAACAATTTGTCCTTTACCATGGCTTAACTGCAAAGTGGTCTGCCACTGTTTCATTGTCACTGTGATGTAGTCGATCAGTGTAGGGTGTATCATACATTTTTAAGCACTCTTATCCATGAATGAGGAATATTATCATGTGCTTTTTTGTAGTCAATCCATGCCATACTTACATTCTTCCTCTTTTTACAGTTCTTTTCTATGACTTTATTTAGCAACAAATGATCCTTTGTTCCCATATGACTTTCTTTTACTGCCCTTTTGTTCTACTGCCATAATTGAGTTTTCTTCTTAATGTCTATAAACTCTGTCGTCATCAATTCCTGTACATAGTTTATACATCGACGGAAGGCAAGTTATCAGTCTATAATTTTTAGGATAGCTTGCAGGTTCACTCTCAAGTAGGAGCATTGTTTTTCCTGTTGTTAGCCAGGTTGTTGTCTGTTCTGGGTGCACATATAAATAATTCTTACTCATGGCTAAATCTTCGTGCAAAGATATTAATACATTTCTTAGGTTCTGCATCTGGGCCTGGGGTTTTCCAATTAGAGGCTTTTCTTAACTTTGTTTCAATCTCTCTAGCTGTTACTTCATCCCATTTCATATCTTGTACCTTTAAACTTATTATTCTTTCTTTTATTTCTTCTATCCATTTAGCATATTTATGTTCCACAGGATCTTCATAAATACTTCTCCAAAATATATCTATTTCTTCTTCTTTTGGTGGTCTTTCAATTCCTTTTACCTTATTTCCAAGTTCTCTATAAAACCTTTTTGGGTCATCAATAAATTGCTTATTTTGCACTTTTCCTTTATATTTATCTTCGTATCTTCTAAGTTTTTCTGCCTGTGCTGAAATTTTTAGTTTATTTGCGATAGTGCACGATAGATCCTGGTCTGTTCTAATACTGTGCAATACTTTAATCACATCTATCTTTCTTAGTATTTTTGTTGATCTGTTCCCTCTTCTATAGTCTTCTAACAGTGACACTTCTTGTCTTAATTGCTTTATAATTTTCTCTATTCAATATTTCCATGATGGTATTCGATTTCTCCCCTTCCTTTCCCTCACTACCCTGTGTTCTTGTGGTAGAACTTTATCAGTTATTAATTTAGCTGCACAGTAATATATCTTGTTTACTTCTGTTATATCACATGGATCTCAATGAACAGTCCTAATTACTGTGTTCATTTGTTTTATCAGACTTCTGACTTTTGGGGTTTTATTAACATTCTGCAGGCTATTTCTTTCACTGATCTTGATATATGTTAGTTATATGTTAGATACTACAATACTCTACAATACTCTCTTGGATAACACTAGGATGTAAAGAGATGCTTACCAAAGAAGTTCAGTCAGGTTTGAGAGGACAGCTCACAAGGGGTGGTGCAGCTGCATGTGGTGATCAGGGTAGGGATTTTCTGACCCTAACTTACAGTCCTTTGGAAGGGGGCAGTTTGTCTACCTCCCTCAGAAAAAGGGACAACCACATCAGCATGGTAGCAATTTTATGTCATGATATCACTGAAGGTATACACAAATGGAGGACCACCCAGGATAACAAATGGGCCAATCAGGCTCAGCACCAAATAAAAATGAATGGGCTGGGGAGTCCTAGCCCAGTTCAGGAATTCCTGGCTCTCACCACTAGAAAAATTAATAAGGCAATAGGGCAGAGGTACAGGAGGTCCCATGGGGGGCACAAAAAAGTGAATGATGCTTGGGGCCCAGACACTAGTTGTAGTGATGTCACAGGTGTCAACACCTGAGCTGCTGGTACTACTACTGGGAAAATTGGTGCCATGCATATTTTCAACAGTGTTTATTACTAATGTGTTATGTGCAAGCAGTAATGCATGAAAAATTAGTCTTACACCAGAATATGAAGACTGCAGTTGTTGTGTCTTTCGGCTTTTCCCAGTTAGGGGTCGCCACAGCGGAACTCCGGTCCGCTAATGATTGGCAGTAGAATTTTACGTGCTGAGTTGCCAGCTCTGACACACAACCTTCAACGAAAGTACGCACATTCATGCATGTCTCCACACAGAATATGAAGACTGCAGTATTCTTGGAAATTCTCCTTTCCCTGATATGCAGTTATCACAGACATGTGTGTGTGTTGAGGAGTCCTATAGGGAAGGGGAGCTTGTACCCTACAAAAACACCTTTTTTGTGCCCAAGTTCAAGCAATGCTTGTGAATGAGTGTTTGCAATGTTTTGTGTGTTGTGAGGGCTGATCACAAAACAACTGCAGCTGTTTCATTAGGAATCTCAGAAATGTATGCGCTGGGGAGCACATGATGCAACATTTATGGCCAATATAAATGTCAGTTGAGCTGGTGATAGATAGGACAATGAAGTGGGGCACAGGGTTGCAGTAGGAGGGAGTAACTAATGCCTTCTCTGCACCACAAGCCTGATGGGTAAAGTCTGAGGTCCTGACAATCACTGTATGGATTTGCTGGGCACAGATTTCTGTATCCAGAGGAGCACACCATTCACCAATATGTTACAAACTATTCCTGCACCTGGATACACAATGCGCCCTTTGATGTCTGAAACAAAAGCTGAAAAAGATAAGGACTAGGCTGAAGGAATGGCCAATTCATCACACTTGTAGGGGTTGACAGAATATCCATAATCTCCTTATAGTAGCCAGAACTACAAAAGGAATGAGACGGTGAAACAAGGGAGTTGCATGGGGTGTCTCAGCTACAAATAGCTTAGAAATATTTACTATGGTGATTAGAAGTATCATTAAACTCCTTGTAGACAATTTTTTGAGATACTGTTTGCAAGTCTATGTATGACAGAAAATGGTAGTCTGCTATGGGGATCGGTTTCCCTGCAAAGGAACCTACCCGATTCTGAATCCAAACTGTTGGGGTGGAACAAACATATGAGAAGCTTGGAATCTGGGAATAAATATTTGCCAAGCTGTCCTAATGCCTATGAGGTAACAGTCCTAAGCGTTCAGCAGCTGCATTTTATTGTAAGATCAAAATATTCACAAAACTCTTCAAAACCACTTCTCTGCATCTTACTTCCTTAATGTGTTGAAACATCCACTCCCAATGCAATCCATCACTGACCACCGATAAACATTTCATCAATTTTTCCTTTTGTTCAGTCTGCCCACTCTTGACTGTTGTAAGTCAGGCTCCTCCTAGTCTATCCACCCATTAGTTTTCCACCAACAGGGCAAGGAATGACCAGGAGCGCCATCATTTAAGCAAGCAATATGAGTAGTTCAAGCTTTCCTCTGTACAATCTAGTTCCTGTATCCATCCAACAATGTGCTAGGGATAGGGCATACACTGGCTTGACTGCGGAGAACATCAACTCACTCCAGCAAAAAGCATTCCTCCAAGCAGCCCTTATCTCTCCCCCTAAAGCACAAGCAGGTGTTTCTCCCTGGTCTTTACCAGGAGAAGTATTAACTCTTCAAATTACCCCAAGTGCAAGCATTCCTCCCTCCCCCCAAGCCAGGTGCCCCTTCACTTCTCCTCCTCCCTGCCTGGCTCCTCCAGTGCCAGGGGTGCTAATCAAACTCCAGACAAATGGGACACAGTCAAGGCTCTATCCCATTATGCCATAGAGCCAAGCTACTTTATCAGGATTTTTCAAACATAGTACATCATTAGAGCTTGTAGACAAAATTATTGAGAACAGAATATATGTACCTGTAACGCCCCAACTGGATTACACTCTGCTTGCTGGGCACTGCTTACAGTTTTCACTTCAGATGGTAAATTCCTGGGCAAAAAAAAAAAAAAAGATGACATTAATAAGTTAATCAGGGCTCATGTCACAAAGATCCACATAATAACTTTGAAAATGCGGTGACAGTAAGGCTACACAGCAGTAAACTGAACTGCTTGCAGTGACAGGGAGGACTCTGTATAGTTTAACAGAACGGAATTACACTTTCTACAGTAATCTGGGGCTGAAAATGGGGCATCTGTTTTAATATTTAATAAACCCTCAAAACTAAATAATGACCACAAGAGTGCATAAAACACCATCAACATAAATTGATTTGAAAAGCACACAAATAAGCAAGAAACATGAATAAATAACAAATATGCCACAGGAGACATAAAACTACTACAAAGGGCTGACACAAACTGTGGGTTCTGGCAAAGCAATAGAGGTAGGCTAGTGGATCATTCCATTCTTGAACAAGTGATAAAAAAACAACCAAGAAAAATCCAGAAAGTAAATTACATAATACAAGAGACAGTGTATTACAACTGGACTACTCTTCCATCTACTAGTAATCTGTTCAAATGGCTTACTTTAGAGTAACAGATTAAGTTTGTTGTGTGGGAAAAATGTGCATCTAGCCGAGATCTCAGGCGTCTATACAAAGGCAGACAGTTCCGTGGAAAGGAAGGCCAAACGTTGGCTCACACAATCCAGCAATCAAAGGCACTATATATATATATATATATATATATATATATATATATATATATATATATATATATATATATATGTACGATCATTTTATGAAAGCATTCAGTGACATTTTGCTGTCTTAAGGGACAGTGGCAGAAAACAATGGGCAGCTGAATCACAATCCCTGACGAAGTTGGAAGATGGGCAACAAAGATGAGAGTCGAAGGGAAAACCTAATACTTTAGGAAGAGGTACACAGAATGGGAGCCTCCACTGCAGCAAAACACAAAAAGAAAGGGAAACAAATAATATGTGGATGCTTTGGGATAACCCTTGTTACATTCAAGAAGTCTTTTAACATACTGTTCAAATCTGGTAAAACTGGAATTATACCGAACACTTCCTAAAGCTGAGAAGGTTTCACAATTAGCATCTTCTACTGGAAGCTTTGAATGAAGTCCGTCATCGTCTGCTTCAGAGATGAAATCACTCCCGACTCCATCTTCTTGGGGCTCCATCAGACTTCCTCCTTTAAGTAATTTCAAAGCAACCTCTGCTGCCTTATGTTTCGCTGCTTTTTTGCTGGGACCCTGACCTGAGAAGGGTGAAAAAAAGAAGCAGAATGGAACTTCTAGTTGAACGACTGTCAAAAATTAAAAAAAAAAACAATATATATATATATATATATATATATATATATATATATATATATATTTATATTTTTTCACTCAGGCTGCTATAACTACAGAAAATAGACAGAAATCAGGGTATTGTCAAAATCAATACATCTCGTGTGCTATTAATCAGATAAATTTCCACTTCATACTGAAAGAGAAGTTAGCAAGTCCAATAAAAAATAATCCTTTCTAAATTTGAACCATGTGTGTTTAATTTGACAACACAACTTAAAAAAAATAAAACTGCAATGAGGATGGTCAAAAATTTGTAAAAATGAAAAACAGGTTTGGATAAATTATTTCATGTCTTTGAGGAATTCAAGTATGTCTAATTAGTCTCACAACATAACTTGCAAGTATGAACAACAGTTCAAGTTCTAGGCAGCTAGTTTGTTCTTTCTAACTTGCTGATTTGTTCTCAGCAGTCTAATGGCAAGCTTAATGCACTTTTTGAAATGACATCTTTTGCCTGATTCATGCCAACAAAACCTACATTAGGCATGGAGATCACAAGACAGGAGTGCTACAATTAAGAGGTACTGGATGAGTTACTTTATCATTTAAGGGGAAGTTAAAAAGACTTTTAGATCAAATAATGTAGTTCGTGTCATGAGACAAAGGCTGTATCTTCTTTCAGCTTTTCCTGGTTAGGGGTCGCCACAGCGGATCACCTGTCCGCTCATGATTGGCAGTGGAGTTTTACAGTGTTGAGTTGCCAGCCCAGTGCCAAACCTTCCACAGAAGGCACGCACATGCACACACACCTAGGGCCAATTTAGTGTGTCCAATCCACCTAGACAAAGGCTGTATAATCTGTCTTAATGCACTGTAATTCAGGGTTTCTACAAGTTACACATTTAGTTATGAGAAGCTGGCCTGTTAACCCAGAGGCACAGCATCTACTTACACAAGGGATGAACAGATAAGGAATGATCAGGAATCAGAGGGCTGGCAATGAATGGAAAGAGAATTAAGTATCTGACATTGTCTTTTTTGTGTGTTCCTCAACCGATAAGTCTCTGATCCAACCTTGGATCCAACTTCGGCCACTTCTAAAGACTTGGCTCCATAGCTCGAGCTCCTCTCCTTACCATAACCCTCCTGTTTAGCCAGAATTACCTCAGATCTCGTTTGCTGCTTCAGTAAATGGAAATAATCTACCATAACTCAGAAGACAGCAGATACGATAAGTGTTTTCTTCAGACATTTTATTAGCATTTTATTGTTCCTGCCTCCCTCTTCCTTAGTTGATTAAAAAAAAAGTTGTTTTACTTCTGTCCTGTCTTCTTAACTTAGAGGCCTCATGCCTTAGTGGTGTTTTCCCCTGCTTCTGGTGTTACCTACTGAAGGTACTTCTTTACCATTGCTGGTAATTCTTTTCTGCTTTTTTTTTTTTAATCATTATTGGTAGTCATTTCTCCTCTTTCTAACTCTTCTAATTCAGATTCTCTGTTCATCATGTTTAAAAAGTCTACTACCTTCAAAAAATGCATCTTCTGTGGGCATACGTTCCCTAACTCAGATGCCCACCAGGAGTGTGTTTGTCTGGTTTTGGCCCATCTGGATGTTGACTGTGATATTTGTGTGAGGTTTAACCACTGAGTTTTGGATGAACACAACAACAAGCGAGTAATTAAGGATTTATTACCCTCTTCATCATCTACATCTTCTTCTGAGGCTCCCCCTCCTTCCAAAAAGTCTTTGGAGAAGACTAAGGGGGATTAATTAGCATAGGGTAAAAAGGCTAGGAAATTATCCTCTCATTCTCCCTCCTCTGTTTCAAGTTCAGCTCCACCTGAAAAGGTCTCCAAACCTTTGGATCCATCTGGCTGCTCGGATCAAACATGATCAAAATCTCTAGCTCATGTCTCCTCTACTGTCACCCCAAAGCAGATACCCTCTTGGATCCATTCTCTGTTCCTACAGGAGACCCCTTGAAGGACTTCCAGGCCACCCTCTACATTGTCATCACTCAGGTCACCTAGCAGCTTAATTGAAGCAGATGTGGACAGGTTGCTGAAGTTTCTACAGGCCCAGATTCAGTTGGGAGTTTTAATGGCTCCGTCTCCCATTGAACCTATGAGCCTGCCACCAGTCCCAACCAAACTGTTTACTCCGTCAATCTGACCTTTGGTTTTGGAGCCGTAGGACCTTAAGAGTTCTGAGTTTGTCTGCATCACATCCAAAGGCAGAGTCATGGCGATGCTCTGAGCAATCCTGGGCAGTCCTCCTCAGCTCTTACCAGGAGAACCCTTGCTTCTCTCATGTCTAATGCCTTCAAGGCAGTGAACAGAGGCTTTTCAACCACTGTGGATAAGACATACTTGCCCCCCCAGGTACACCCCTTCCACAACTGTCTGGCTTGGTCCTAGAGTCTCTACAGCCTGTCTCATCGGGGCAGCCAGTCTGTACAAGATTTGAGACGCTCCTCATTCAGAACACAGCACATACATCTCACAGTGGAGCCCCCTCGAAGTGTATGTGAAAGAGGAAGCATTTAGATTCCCAACAGGGATCTTTCACAGAAGACACAGACTTTGATGAGGGGTAAGAGTCCCCTAGATAACCCCTCGAGGATGTCTCCTTCAGTGAAATACTCGAACCTTTGAGAAAGAAAGGGGATTGGTCTTCTGATCCCCTTCCTAAGAGGAGTCTGTGTTTCTTAAGGCCTTCGCAGCCAGCTCAGCTACATCCTTGGTAGTCCCTCAGCTGGATGAGATGGTGGACCTCATCTCTCACCAGCCTTGGAAAGATCTGGATATCATGGAGCCAGTTCCCAAAAGACCTGATAACAACCTGGTTGTGCCAAAGGATGGAACTCACTGGAGCAAGCGTCCCCCAGTGGATGCTATGGTGGTAGCAGCGGCCAACTAGAAAAAACTTGCTGAACAAAGTTCTACTGTCTACCCACGCAGTGGAGAGTCCAGAGCATTGGACAGGTTTGGACAAGCATGTTTATGTAAAAGTGACCTTCTCTTTCAGGTCACTGAACTATTTAGCACATCACAAAATTTCAGAGGGACTTGATCAAGAAGTTTTCCAATGCTCTCTCGGAGTCCATGTCTGTGGAAGACAAGAATGTTTCTTCACAAGTGACCACCTTACAGACCTTATCAAATGCCTCTATAAGGGCTTATTTCCCCACACCTGAGAAGGTGCTTTGGGAGCCATGGGTTCAGGAATTGCTGTGAGATGGCATGCTTGGATGCACCTCTGTGATTCTACAGATCCTTTCAAGTCATTCCTTTGATGCATCTACTTTATTCAGTCCCCAAGGTTAAAGAAACCCTATCTAGGAGTGAGCAAGATGGGAAGACCTTATTCTGCCATAGGAATATGTTTTTCTATGCCTCAAAGAACCTTTTCCCAGAATCAGAGAGGTGGCAGGAAAATATGGTTCCAGAAGTTGCAAGGCTCTTCCCAGGACTCCTATGGGGACAGTTCCTCCGTTGCCAGAGAGTGGAACTCCAATGGCAGATGACTCCCTCAAGGATGCTTATCCCTGCATCCAGAAACCTGGAGAGTCATTACCAAATTAGGGTGCACAGGATCGTTTCCACAGGTAATTTACATAACCTTTTCCCCTGCAGCCCCCTAATCAATCTACAAAACTTCCTGATGTTCCACCCAGTCAGAAAAAAGCAGCAGCTACAGAAATAGAAAAACTGCTGGTGAAAACAGTCATTCAAATTGTCCCCCTGACCAACAAGGATTCGGAATTTACTCCAGGTTCTTCTTTTTGGTGCCAAAGAATAATGGGGACCTGAGGCCTACTTTGGATCTCAGCTATTTCAACCAGTATGTCAAACACTCCAAGTTCTGTATGTTCAAAATTCAATCCATTCTACTGCTATTGTGCAACGTCAATTAGCTGTGTTTGGCAGATCTCCAGGATGTATGCTATCACATCAAAATAGTCAGGCAATCCATAAGACTTCTTCACTTCTGGCTAGGAGCCCATTACCAATTCAGAACTATGCCCTTTGGCCTCAACACTGCCCCCAGGGTGCTCACCAAATGCATGTCAGTGGCTGCAGCTCACCTCTGTCGTCTGAGATTCTGGGCGCTTCGATACCTTAATGACTGGCTCCTCCTGCTCCCACCAAGCCTCTACTGAATGAAGCTAGGGATTACTTGCTCCAACTATGTCTTCAACGGGGCATCACAGTGAACCACGCCAAGTCTCGGCTCTTCCCACTCGAGTCCTGGAGTTTACTGGTGCTTGTCTGCATACAATGACATAAACTGTAAGCTTACTGCAGACAATAATAAATACCTTACAGAGTCAAGCATTTTGCATCCTCTCTCTTCCTTCCCTGCCAGCAAAATTAGTATTAGAACTCCTTGGCTCTATGGCAGCTTCCATAATTCTAGTGCCCTTGCAAGGTGTTATATGAGGGCAATACAATGGACACCTGCAGTCAACAAGATGACAACTGTCTATAGTGATACAGATTACAAGGATCTGCAGGGAACACAACCAAGTGGGTCATCTCAGACCTTGTTTCTCAGTGCCACCCTTTTATTCTTCCACCACCCACAGCCACAGTGACTACAAACACCTCCTAGCTAGGGCTGGGGGGGGGGGGGCATTACTTGGAAAGGATGGAACTTGCTCCCATTTGGAGGTCAATCTTCACATCAATGTCCTGTAAATGAGAGCAGTCCTATTAGCATTATAGGCATTTCAAGATGCTCTCCCCTCCAAGGATAACTGCCATCCAGACAGACAATATTTCAGTAGTGTGGTACATCAACAAACGGTGGGGGGGACCAAATTCTACCAACTATGTTCAGAGGCTTGAGGGTCTGGCAGTGGGTGATCTCTTCCAGCCACTTTCGTTTGGCAATGCATATCTTATGGAAGTCCAACATGCTAGCAGACAAACTGAGCAGGTCCATCTTACTCCCTCATGAGTGGTCCTGCAACCCTGTGGTGGTAGAAATGATTTTCCGTCAACGGGGCCAGCCGTGCTGTGATCTCTTCACTTCCTTCTCGACTACAAGTGCAGAAGGTACTTTGCCCTACTCCCTCCAAACAGGGAGTCACCAACAGACTCTCTAATTCATGATTAGCCCCCTGGACTCCTAACACATTTCCTCCTACACCTCTAATTCCCAAGTTTCTTCAGAAAGCATTTCATTGGAACAGCAAAGTAAAACTCATGTCCCATTCTAGCCTCAACAAGAATGGTTTCCCTTCTTGTGGCCTCACTTAGTGCAGTCCCCTTGAGTGTCAGATCCAACCCAGGATCTCCTCTCTCATTAACAAGGATGGACTCCTCTGGACATTTGAACCCTCAAAATGACAGCATGGGTTCTCCACTTTAAATGATTTGGAGACCGTCCAGGTTTTCCTCCCTGGTTAAACACATCCTCATAACCTCTCAAAAGGATTTTACTAGGAAGATGTACAAGAGCAAATGGAAATGATCCTCCCTTGGGCTGTCCAGAGACAATTAGAACCCTTTTCAGCACATATTCCAGCTATCCTAGGATTTTCTTGCTTCTATTTTTAACAGTGATGCTGGTTATTCTACTACACATCTCCAGTTTGCAGCAATCTCCAGTTTTCATGTACGACATAATTCCTCTCTGGCATCACGTAGATTATGGATAGCTTTTTTCAAAGGTACCTATTAAGGATCCTACACCACCATGGCATTTAACTATATTTCTCCAAGCTCTGACTTGCTCCCCTTTGAACCAGCTGCCAAGGTGGACTTAAAGTTGCCTTGGAAAACTATTTTTCTGGTTGCAATCACAACGGCCAGACGGGTATCAAAACTCCAGGCTCTTTCCTCTAAGCCACCATATCTAATTTTTCAGAAGGACAGGGTGTGTTCTCCATACTATTCCCTGCTTTGTACCCATGGTGGCTTCAGAAACGGTTAATAATCAGTCCATTAACTTTCCTGTTTTCTTTCCAAAATTTTTAACAAAGAAGAATGCATACTGCATCTTTTGGTTGTTCACAGACAACTTTGATTCTATCTCCATAGAATGAAAGACTTCAGGAAATCAGGCCAGCAATTTGTTTCCTTTTCCAGTGTCAAACTGGGTAAATCTGTTTCAAAGGTGACTTTAGCCAAATGGCTCACTGAATGCATTTATTTTGTCTATAAGGAAAATGGACCGATTCTTCCCAAACCTCCTAAGGCTCATTCCACTAGCTCTGTGGCCACATCCTCTGCTATAGATGACATTTGTGGAGCTGCTGTTAGAGTGTATTTAACAGTGAATAAAAGATTGAAAGTAATTCTGTTACAAATATGCAAAATAAATAAGGTATAAAATAAAGCTCTCTTAAATGTAGAAATAGAGTTTAGCAATATGTGGTTAGCATCCATACTAAATGACGGTGGCTTGGAAAATAAGGAATCTGCTTAATGGACATGTTTTCCTACAGAATCAGTATGGATTTCACACTGTCAGCAAAAAAGCTGACCTCTTACAGACTTAAAGCAGAATGTATGCATTTCACATGGTCAGTAAGAGCAAAAATGTGAAAAACAGGATGTATGCAGCTTCTTTAAAGAATGGACAACAGGACATGTTTCTATCATACGACACTGTTAACCAAGGAAGTTTTGAATGATCAAGTCAGCATTTCTATGTGTTTTTCCACAAGGTGTTTCCTTAAAAGACAATATCAGCATTGCAGGATGAAAACATGTTTTTCTGCAAACACCAGCAAATAGGTAGTTATGTACTCACCATAATGATCGATGTATGTGGTCCATCTCGTCTCACATTCTTTACTCACGGGTTCGGAGCAGAGAATCGGCTCCGACTCAGCCAACTTACTTCTCTAGCACAAAGTCTCTAATTGGCTGGGCTAGTCCGGTACCTCAAGATGCACCTCGCCCTAGTCCCAGATCTAGTTTGCAGCCATTCCAGTCACACCCCACACACAACCGCCACTGGAAGGAGCTCCAGCCAGAAAGGAAAGAAAAAACAACTGACATTGAAGGGTTCTCAGAGCCAATTTTCCTCCAAATCCTATAGGAAGGGGGCAGGTGGGAGGGTATGTAAGAATGTGAGGCGAGATGGACCACATACATCGATCGTTATGGTGAGTACATAACTACCTGATGTTATGTGGTCCTATCTCACCTACATTCTTTACTCACGGGACAGCGTCCCCAGCACCTCTATCCTGGGCGGCTCATAGGAAAATCCTCCTGAGAACCGTGGAACCAAAGGAAGCCCGGCCCCTAGAAGCCACGTCCAACTTGTAATGAGTAATAAAGGTGTGCGGAGACACCCAGGTGGCCGCAACACAAATATCATCCAATGAAATCCTGGCATGGTAAGCTATTGATGTAGACACTGCCCTGGTAGAATGAGCTTTGACGGGAAAGGGTAAATTTCTGCCTGCTGACGAATAGATAAAGGAAATACAATCTTTGATCCATTTAGAAATTGTGCTCTTGGAAATAGGACAACCTGTTCTGTTTTCTGAGAAGGACACAAATAGTTGATCAGATTTCCTAATATGCTTAGTCCTGTGTAAGTACAATCTTAGTTGTCTGCGCACATCCAACTGGTAAAATCTAAGCTCTGCTTTATTGGAAAAGTTTGAAAAGAACACTGGTAACTCAACAGACTGATGAAGATTAATGGTGGATGACACCATCGGAAGGAAGGACGGGTTAAGTCTCAGGGAAACTCTGTCCTTATGAAAGGTCAAATACGGAGCTTTAATGGACAAAGCTTGAATCTCTGATACTCTTCTGGCTGATGTAATGGCCATTAGGAAAGCCGTCTTCCAAGATAGAAATTTTAATTCACAGGTGGCAGCCGGTTCAAAGGGCGGTGAAGTGATGGCTTGTAACACAAAGTTTAGATCCCATGGCATGACAGGTTCTGAAACAGGAGGACGAAGTAACCAGGTGCCTTTCAAGAAGGCCTTACAAAGTTTATGGCCCATAAGAGAAGGCTCATTAGATGTATGAAAATTGGAAATTGCAGCCCGCTGCACCTTAATGGTAGCAGGTGCGGAGCCCTGTTGGAAAAGCATGGCTAAAAAAATCTAAGACTGACTGAATTGGGGCTGTGAAGGGGTCCAAACCTTCGGCCTGAGCCCAAATGGAGAATCTCTTCCATTTGCTGGAATAAATCCTTCTGGTGGAAGACTTATGAGACGAAGACAAGATGTGTACCACCTCAGGTGAAAAGGAATGTTGTCTAACTAGTGATGGAAGTGGAGCAGCCAGGCTGTCAACCTGAGGGTTTGCAGGGATGGATGGAGCTGTCCTGACATGTGAATGAGTAGGTCTGGCACTGGGTCCAGGGTCCAAGGACCGTCCACTGCGTACTGCTGAAGAAAAGGGAACCATACTTGTCGAGGCCAGAGTGGAGCAATTAGAATCATCCTGTTTCCCAAGGATATGGCTTTCTGAATCACTCTTGGTAACAGAGGTAACAGAGGGAAAGCATAGATCAAACCGGAGGGCCAATCGTGGACTAGAGCATCCCTGGGGGACTCCCCCTGTGGGGGGATCAGTGTGAAGTACTTGCTGCATTTGGCATTGAGAGGGCTAGCGAAGAGATCACAGCAAGGCTGACCCCACCTGTTGAAAATTTGAACCGCCACTCGGATGTTCAGGGACCACTTGTAAGGCATCAGAATAGCTCTGCTCAGCCTGTCCGCTATCACGTTGGTCTTTCCTGGAATGTGCGTTGCCACTAAAAACCGTTGGGAAGACACTGCCCAATGCCACACTCACATGGCCTCTCTGCAGAGGGGATAAGACTTGGTTCCCCCTGCTTGTTCAGGTATCACACCACGGACATGCTGTCCGAGTGAATTGCAATCGTTCCCAGAGGAAGAGAGCCTGGGAGTGCCTGCAACGCTAGTAACACCGCTCTCATCTCTAGAACATTGATGTGCAGGTGTACCTCATGACTTGCCATGTGCCTTGGACCGTCCTGCCAAGATAATGCCCCCCTACCCCATCTAGGAGGCATCCGTGGTCACCGTGGCCACTGGAGACATAGGAATCAAGCTCCTCCCCTTGTCCAGATTGGTGGAACATAGCCACCAGCGGAGGTCCTGTTTGCACCGTTCCGTGAGAAGTATCAAGTGGGAAAGAGGAAGTTTCTGAAAGGACCATTGGGCCGAAAGGAGCCACTGTAGGATCCACATGTGTAACCTGGCTAGAGGCACCAGCATGATGGTGGCAGTCATGGATCCCAGGAGCTGGAGAACTAACCTGACCTGAACTCTCTTGAGGGGCAACAATGTGTGAATCTGAGACTGCAGCACTCTTATCCTCTCTTGTGGCAGAAAGGCCCGCATTTGAATGGAGTCTAGCTCTGCGCCTATAAAAACAACACGCTGTGAGGGCAGCAAGGCAGACTTTTCCCAGTTCAGGGTAATTCCTAGTTGTTGACAAAGTCTAATGGTAGCCTCCCTGGCTTGAATGAGGAGATGCCTGGTAGGGGCGGTGAGAAGCCAGTCGTCCAGATATGGAAACACCTGGAATCCCCGATGTCTCAGGTGAGCCGTCACCACTGCCAAACACTTGGTAAACACCCTGGGGGCTGTGGTGAGACCAAAGGGCAGGGCACGAAACTGGAAGTGACTTGCTCCCAGCCGGAAGCACAAGTGACTCCTGGATGCCTTGTCCATCTTGATGTGGTAGTAGGCATCCTTGAGATCGATGGAGCACATCCATACTCCTTTTTCCAGCAAGGGAAAAATGGACTGAAGAGTGACCATTCGGAACTTGGACTTCAGAACGTAGTGATTCAATCGACTGAATGGGCCTCAGGTCCCCTGTTCTTTTCGGCACCCAAAAGAGTCTTGAGTAAGTTCCTGATCCGATATGGTCGGAGGGGGCTGGTTGGATGACTCCTTTTTCTAGCAGCTTTGAAACTTCTAGTGCTGCCTGATCCCGCTGACTGGGTGGAACGTCCGGGATTCTTTTGACTGGAGGGGGTGTTGATAAAAAGAGGAAAGTGTAACCTCCGGTAACTATTCGAAGCACCCAACGATCCTGGGTGATGCTTTCCCAGGCTTCCGGATGCAACGTAATTCAGCCCCCGACTGGCTCTGGAACAGCACAGTCGGGCAATGCCACAGGAACGCTGAAAGGAAGTCCCGCGAAAGGAATCGCGGTCTCCCGAGTTGCGGGGGCCTCCTCTGCCTCTAGGACGGCATCTTCCAGAATAATTTCCCCCTCCTCTGCCTCTGGAGGGGAACACACCTTGAGTGGCAGGGAAAGACTTCTGTGACTTCTTGAATCACATTTTCCCTCCTCTCTGAGCCTTGGGGTAAGGCCTAGAAGGAAGAGAGAAACGGGCCCCTACGGCAGATAGGGTCTTCCCCTCCTGTTCGCATCTGGTGAGGGTGTCTTTCACTTTGGTCCCGAAGAGTGAGGACCCATCAAAGGGGGTGTCAGTGAAGGAAGACAAAGGCCTCTGCGAAATGACACAGGCGCATCCAGGCCTGCCTTCTGAGAGCTACACCTGAGCTAGCTGCCCTACTCGCCCCTTTGGCTGCATAGGATATGAGCCTCATGGACGAGTTGACAATGGAACCAAGGGTAGACAACTGGGCGTTAACAGTCTGCACTACTGCCTCAGGCATGTTACCCATCAGAGTGTCTCCTAGCTCCTTAAGGAGATCTCTCTGGAGCCGAGTAAAATGACAAAGATAATTCAGTGACCACAAAGTAAAAGTCCCTGAAGACAGGGTACGCTTCCCATACCGGTCCATACTCCTGGACTCCTTGTTAGGAGGATGGACGGAAGAAGAAGCCTCTGCAACTTCCTGCTGAGTGGCTGCCGCCACCACCAAGGCATCTACGGAAACCCCTTTGGTCAGGAACTCTTTCCCTGGGGGAGCAGAAAGAAACTTATTTGGATGTCTGGGCACTGGTTCCACGGAATCAGGGGTCTCCCTCACCCTTCGACAAATCAAATCCAGGAGTTCATCAAAGGGTGGAGACACCCAGGAGGCAGAGGGTTGAGCTCCGAAGGCCTTGAGGAATAGTGACTCTTCCTCAGAGGGGGTCTTGGAAGGCCAGTCTCCTCTCTGCCTCAAGATCTCCAGGATCTCGGAGAAAGAGACATCATCGGAGGACGACTTAAGGGACCCTTGACTCCTCGAGTTTGGTATCGGAAGTGAGGGACTCGTCCTGGGAGTCTATGTGCTTCCTCTTGCACAACTTCTTTCTAGGGGGCTCCTCAGGCACAGACACTGAGGGGCGCTCAGAAAGTTGTGGACCGCTCATGGGGGTATCGTCAGACCTTCGGGCTCCGCCATCCATGGATAGGGGTGTGTCAGAGGCTCTAGCCAGGGTGTAGGCGGTAGGAGTGACCGATCCGGGTGATGTAACTGATGATCTGGCCAATGCGCCCCTCATGGCCTCGAAGGCAGGTCCCCCCGAATCCGAGGACTGACCCGTCTCTGAGACCACAACCGGAGTCGGGGTTCCCCAAGCTGATGCACCGAGAGGGAGGCTTGGAACCGACAAGAGTCCCGAGGTATTCCCCTCGGGTCCGACTGAGGAAACCCAAGTACCGAAACCAGAGGACGGAACCGACATGGTTGGAGCCAACATCGGCTCCGATAAACTCACAAGGGGTATCGGAGCCAACATGAGAATATCACTCGGCGCGGAGCACTCTGGCTCCGACGACACAGGGGTGCTTGGAGGAGGAATCATCGGTACAAGAATAGGGACTGGCTCCGGAGCCGACTGGGTCGGAGCCGAGAAGAATTTTGCTAACACCGGCGACTGCAGGAGCCTCTGGACCACCCTATCCACATCCAAATCAGATAGCCTAGAGGATTTGGAGGAAATAGAAGGAGATCGGCATCTCCTACCCAGAGACTCAGGCCTAACACTGGGTGACCGGCTCCGAATAGGCTCCAATAATATCAGGGCCGAGGTCAACTCCAGTACAACAGATACCTCCTGTGGCCCCAAGGACAATGGAGCCGAGTAGGCAGTATCCAATTTCGAAACCTTTTCCGGGGGCTCCGATGAGACAGATGGAGCCGGAGATCTTTTCTTGGCCTTGGAAGTCTTAGACTTAGTACTAGAAGAAGAGTCTAAGGACTCCTCAAAGGAAGGTTTAACCAGGCCCTTCAAAATCAGCTTATTTTTCTTTCCTGCAGTACCCTCGGGCTAAAAGCGTGGCAAAAACTGCAGGACTCTTGCAGGTGAATAGCACCAAGACAATAAACGCAGATAGAATGCCCATTTGTAATGGACATCTTGTAGCCACATTTTGAGCATTTTTTAAACCCAGAGGGTTTATGCTCTTTCTCCTCTTTAGACATAGTAATTCACAGCACCCACTCAACCGACAATGACAGACACAAGAGGAAGGCGGGAAAAACCAAACTACGAACAACCAAGGAAACTCTAATTTAAACATTTTCTTGGTGCAGCAAGGAAATCTAACTACCAACCAAACAAAACACAAGTTTACACAAACAACACAGGAGAGGACTAGGTCCTCTAATTTAAATGGGCCTAGCCCGCCAAAACAGAGGGATACCACAAAAAAAACACTACTCGCTTACACAGTACACTCACAATGAAAAACTAGCTATTAAAATAGCTTTTTACGAGAAACAGACTGCTAAAGACTTATGAAAAGTTTTAAAAAAAGGGTACTTGGCCACAGCCAAGCGAGACCACATCCTAACTCTACGACCGGCAAACGAGATCTGGGGCTAGGGCGAGGTGCATCTTGGGATACCGGGCTAGCCCAGCCAATTAGAGACTTCGTGCTAGAGAAATAAGTTGGCAGAGTCAGAGCCGATTCTCGGCTCTGAACCTGTGAGTAAAGAATGTAGGTGAGATAGGACCATATAACATCAAGAAGTTATGTACTCACCATAACGTTCGATGTATGTAGTCCATCTCACCTCACATTCTTACCCGTGGGTTCGGAGCCGAATATGGGCTCCAACTCGGCCAATTTTACTAGCTCAAAGTCTCTCATTGGCTGGGTAAGAGCGTATCCCATGGTGCACTGCTCCATATCCCCAGATCTAGTTTGCTGCAAAAAAACATTTGTACTCCATACACACCTCACATCCATATAAACAATAACTAATCAAAGGGACTCTGCAGGTGACAACCTAACCTCCAAATCCTCCAGGCCAGGGGAAGGTGGGAGGGTAAGTAAGAATGTGAGGCGAGATGGACTACATACATCGAACGTTATGGTGAGTACATAACTTTTTGATGTTATGTAGTCCTATCACGCCTACATTCTTACCCGTGGGACAGCGTCCCTAGCTCCTACATCCTGGATGGCTCACAGGAAAATACTCCTGAGAACTGTGGAGCCAAAGGAAGATCTGCCCCTGGAGACCACGTCCAATTTGTAATGAGAAACAAAGGTGTGAGGAGAAGCCCAAGGAGCTGCACCACATGTATCATCCATTGACAATCTAGCTTGATAGGCTGTGGATGCAGAAACAGCCCGCGTAGAATGTGCCTTGACTGAAAATGGCAAATTTTTACCTCCTGCCTGATAGATGAAAGAGATACAACTGGCTATCCATCTAGACAGTGTGACCTTGGATATCGAGGAACCCAATCGGTTTTCCGAAAGGGAGACAAAGAGTTGGTCAGATTTCCGGATATCTTTTGTCCGGTGTAGACAGAAGCGTAACTGTCTATGTACATCCAATTGGTGAAATCTAAATTCTGCCTTGTTAGAAAAATGGGGAAAGAACACAGGCAGCTCAATGGACTGATTCATGCTAGACACGGAAGCCACTTTAGGAAGGAACGAGGGGTTTGGTCTAAGAGAGACCCTATCTTTATGGAAGATTAAATATGGGGGTTTGATAGAGAGGGCTTGAATTTCCGAAACCCGCCTTGCTGAAGTGATTGCTATTAAGAATGCTGTTTTCCATGTCAAGAATTTTAATTCACAGGTAGCTGCAGGCTCAAATGGTGGTAGAGTAAGGGCTTGAAGAACAGAATTGAGATCCCAGGGCATGACAGGTTCGGACACTGGGGGACAAAGCAACAGAGTACCTTTAAGGAATGCTTTGCATAGTCTGTGTGCCATGAGGCTAGGTTCATTCGCTACTTGGAAATTAGATATCGCCGCCAGCTGAACTTTGATGATGGCTGATGCGGACCCCTGATAGAAGAGCATAGACAAGAACTCCAGAACTTAATCTATAGGAGCTGTGTAAGGATCAATGCCTCTAATATGAGCCCAAATAGAGAACCTTTTCCATTTTCTAGAATAAATCTTTCTAGTGGATGGCTTATGAGAGGACGATAATATATGGACCACCTCTGGTGAAAAATTATGACGTCTGACTAGCGATGGAAGTGGAATAGCCAGTCTGTCAACCGGAGTGTCCTCAGAGAGGGGTGGAACTGTTCTGACATGTGTGTCAGCAAATCTGGTAGAGGGTCCAGAATCCAAGGAGTGTCCACAATGTATGGTTGAAGAAAGGGGAACCATACTTGACGAGGCCAGTGTGGGGCAGTCAGAATCATTCTGCTTCCCAAGGATTGCGCTTTCTGAATCACCCTTGAGAGGAGGGGAAACGGAGGGAAAGCATAAAGCAGACCAGAGGGCCAATCGTGAACCAGAGCGTCCCTGGGTGATTCCCTCTGTGGGGGGATAAGCGTGAAGTAGTTGCTGCATTTCACATTGAGAGGGCTGGCAAAAAGGTTGCAGCAAGGCTGAAGATTCGCTTTGCAACCAGGTGATTCAGGGACCACTCGTACGGCATAAGTATCGCTCTGCTTAGCCTGTCCGCTATTACGTTGGACTTCCCCAGGATTTGCGTTGCCACCAGAAACCATTGGGAAGCTATTGCCCAATGCCACACTCACATAGCCTCTCTGCATAGAGGGTAAGACCGGGTTTCCCCCTGCTTGTTGAGATACCACACTACTGACATGTTGTCTGAGTGCATCGCAATAGTCCCTAGAAGAAGAACTTCCTGAAGTGCCTGCAACTCAAGAAGCACTGCTCTCATCTCCAGGACATTTATATGCAAATGTATCTCGTGTTCCTGCCACGTGCCTTGGACTGTCCTGCCGAGATAATGCCCCCCCCCCCCAATCTGGGAGGCATCCGTGGTCACCGTGGCAACAGGGACGGGCGGAACGAAGGGCTTTCCCCTGTTCAAATTGTTGGTGTATAGCCACCAATGGAGGTCCTGCTTGCACCTGTCTGTCAGTAAGATGGGATGAGATAGTGGGAGTCTTTGGAGAGACCATTGGACAAAGAGGAGCCATTGAAGAAGTCTCATGTGTAATCTTGCTAGAGGGACCAACATGATAGTTGCCGCCATTGTCCCTAGGATTTGTAGAACCAGTCTTGCCTTCGCTTGTCTCAGGGGCATCAGCATGTCTATTTGTTGTTGTAATACTGTGATCCTTTCTTGTGGTAAGAATGCTCGCATTCAAATGGTGTCTAACTCTGCTCCTATAAAGGTGACACGCTATGAGGGCAATAAGACAGATTTTTCCCAGTTTATTGTTATGCCCAACTGGTGACATAGACTGATGGTAGCATCCCTAGTCTGAACTAGTTGATGCCTGGTGGGGGCGGTAAGGAGCCAGTCGTCCAGGTACGGAAACACCTGGAATCCCTGATGTCTCAAGTGAGCCGTCACCACTGCCATACATTTGGTGAACACCCTGGCGGCTGTGGTGAGACCAAAGGGCAGGGCTCGAAACTTTAAGTGACTGGCACTCAGCCGGAAGCGTAGGTGACTCCTGGATGCTCTGTCCATTTTGACATGGTAGTAAGCATCCTTGAGATCGATGAAGCACATCCATACCTCCTCTCCCAACAATGGGAGAATCGATTGTAGTGTGACCATACGGAACTTGGACTTGTGTAAGTAATTGTTGAGTTGACTGAGATCTAGTATGGGTCTCAGGTCCCCTGTTCTTTTCGGCACCAAAAAGAATCTTGAGTAAGTCCCTAATGCGATCTGGTCTGAGGGGACTCGTTGGATGGCTCCTTTTTCTAGCAGCTGAGAGACCTCTGAGGCTGCTTGATGCCTTTGACTGGGTGGAACGTCTAGGATTTTTCTGATTGGCGGGGGCACTGAAGAGAATGGAATGAGGTAACCTGCGGAAATTATCCTTAATACCCATCGGTCCTGGGTAATGCCCTCCCAGGCTTCCGGATATAAGGAAATTCAACCCCTGACTGGCTCCGGATAAGCGCAGTTGGGCACACCCTCAGTAATGAGAGTATGGAGAGCCATGGAAGGAGTCACGGTCTCCGGAATTGCGGGGGGCCCCCTCTGCCTCTGGGGCGACATCTCCCTGAGTAACCCCCCCTCCCCTGCCTCTGGAGGGGGGTTCACCTTGTGCGGCAGGAAAAAACCTCTGATTTCTTGAACCACACCCCCCCCCCCACTGGGCCTTGGGATAAGGCCTAGAAGGAAGGGAAAAATGGACCCCTATGGCAGACAGGGTCTTTCCTTCTTGCTCGCACCTGGTAGGGTGTCTTTCACTTTGGTCCCAAACAAGGAGGAACTGTCAAATGGGGCGTCAGTGAAGGAAGACTTGAAGGCCTCCGCAAAGTGACACAGGCGCAGCCAGGCTTGCTTTCTAAGGGCGACCTCTGAGTTTGCTGCCCTACTTGCTCCCTCAGCTGCATACGAAATGAGCCACATGGACGAGTTAGCAATGGAGTTGAGGGTAGAAACCTGTGCGTTGACCGTCTGGGCCACTGCCTCAGGTATGTTACCCGCAAGAGTATCTCCCAACTCTTTGAGGAGATCTCTCTGGAGCAGAGTGAAGTGAGGCAAATAATTCAGTGACCGTAAAGTGATGGTTGCTGAAGATAGGGTACGCTTCCCGTACCGGTCCTAGACTCCTTGTTAGGAGGATGGACTGATGAAGAAGACTCTGCAACTTCCTTCTGGGTGGCTGCCGCCACCACCATGGCATCTAAAGGGACTCCGTTTGGCAGAAACTCTTTTCCCTGGGGTGCGGACAGGAATTTGTTGGGACGCCTGGGCACAGGCTCCACAGAATTGGGGTTTTCTCACACTCTTCGACAAATGAGGTCAAGAAGTTCGTCGAAGGGTGGAGACACCCAGGAGGTGGAGGGTTGAGGCCAAAAGCCTTAAGGAATGCTGACTCCTCCTCGGAGGGAGCTTTGGAAGGCCAGTCTCCTCTTTGTTTCAGTATCTCCAGGATATCAGAGAAGGAAACATCATCAGAGGAAGACTTGGGGGACCCTTCCGATTCCTCAAGGTCAGTATCGGAGGTGAGAGACTCATCCTGGGAGTCTATGTGCTTCCTCTTGCACAATTTCTTTCTAGGAGGCTCCTCAGGCATGGACTCTGGGAGACCTTCAGAAAGTTGGGGACCGCTTGTGGGTGTATCCTTAGGGCCTGGCACTCTACTGTCCATGGATAGGTGAGTATCAGAAGCTCTCGCTGGGGTGGTGGGGGACGGAATAACCGACCCGGATGATGTAGCTGATGATCTGGCCAGCGCGCTCTGCATGGCCTCGAAGGCAGGTCCCCCGAGTCAGAGGACTGAAAGGCCTCCGAGGCCATGACCGGGACCGAGGTCCCACGAGCCGATGCACCGAGTGGGAGACTCGGAACCGACAGATGTCCCGACATATCCCCCTCAGGCCCGACCGAAGAGACCCGAGTCTTGAACCCTGTGGACAGAACCAACATGGTCGGAGCCGAGGTCGGCACCGATAGACCGAGAGGGGGCATCGGAGCCGGCGCAGGAACATCACTCGGAGCAGAGCATACTGGCTCTGACAACAAGGATGTGCTCGGAGGAGGAATCATCGAAACGGTTATAGGAACTGGCTCCGGAGCCGAGTGGGTCGGAGCCGAGAACAATTTGGCCAACACCGGTGACTGCAGGAGCGTCTGCACCACCCTATCAACATCCAAATCAGAAAGCCTGGAGGATATGGAGGAGAGCGATGGAGACTGGGATCTCTTGTCAGGTGAACCATGCCTCACACTGGGCGACCAGCTCCGAATGGGTTCAAGAATAATAGGAGCCGACGCCAATTCAGTTAACACTGATACCTCCTGCGGCCCCGAGGACAGTGGAGCCGAGGAGGTAGAGTCCAAAACAGTAATATTCTCCGGATGCTCCAAAGTGGCAGATGGAGCCGGATACCTTTTCTTAGCCTTGGAAGCTTTAGATTTTGACTGAGGACTAGAAGCTGAGTCTATAGCTTCTTCAAAAGATGGTTTTAGAAGTCCCTTTAATATCAATTTATTTTTTCTCTCCTGGAGTACCCTAGGACTGAATGCATGGCAAAAGCTACACGACTCCTGTAAATGGATGGCTCCAAGGCAGCAAACACACACAGAGTGCCCATCTGTGGTGGACATTTTATATCTACATTTGGAACATTTTTTAAAGCCAGGAGGCTTATGCTCCTTCTGATCCTTAGACATTTTATAACTAACTGTAGCGAAACCACCTAAAAACAACTTACAAAAAAAGCGGGAATAACACACAATTTAGAAACACCAGAAAAACAGTACTAGACACACTCTAAGAACCTCTAACCAGAACGGTTCTTCTAGGGAACACACAGAAAACACAATCACACACAAAGTTTATATAACAGAGGGGAGGATTAGGTCCTCTAACTAAAACAGGCCTAGCTCGCTGGAACAGTTAGGGATACCAAAAACACAACTATCACACTCAAACACAGTGACAGCAACAAGAAATAGCTATGAAAATAGCTTTTGGGTATGAACAATCAAATTTCTCTAAGAGAAATAGCAAAAAGAAGGTACTTGGCCACAGCCAAGCGAGACCACGTTCGAGCTACACAAGCGGCAAATGAGATCTGGGGATATGGAGCAGTGCACCATGGGATACCCTCAGCCCAGCCAATGAGAGACTTTGAGCTAGTAAAATCGGCCGGGTCGGAGCCGATATTCGGCTCCGAACCCACGGTTAAGAATGTAGGCGAGATAGGACTACATAACATCAGATGTTCTCATACAAAGTCCAAAATAGAGTACCATGGAGAAAACCAGGATATAAAACTACTATAAAGAGACTATAGCACATAACATTGTTAGATATTTTTTGTATTGCATCTCTCATATCATCCATGCTGTTTGAGAAGTAAAGTAGTACAGTGTAACTAAAGCTGCAACAGTAGTATGTGTGGTTTGTTATAAAAAATCTATTTATTGGTTATTGCTCAAAGTCAGGTGCTGCATCAGTGTATATTCTGCAAGTTTCTGTGGGCACAGATTGTGATAACTAGACTTTGATTTCAGCACAATCAAGACCTAGTGTCTTAAGAAAACTTCGGATCCATCACAGTAAGCAGCACCTTGATACTTAATTTTTCAGCTGCCACATGGTCTAACACTCGTACCTGCATTGCTCACTACAAACTGGATATTCCATCTACAAACAGAGCAGCATTTGACTCAGCTGTACTCCAGAATATCCCTCGAGGGCAACACTGAGGTTTCTCTAGCTGGGGACTCTGTCCCATCAGTTGAAGAACAGATGAAAAAGACAACTTTTCATATCTCCTCAATGTCACACTCTCCAACCCCCTTCCTACTTGAAAGTTTTTATTCCCTGGTCTCCTATAGTTTGACATGAGCTGTATTATACTGCCTAACTGTTGATGAGATCCATCTTTTCATCCTTTTTTCCTTCTCTCATGCAGTCTGACTGAGATGTTATCGGCAGTTTTACTATATCATTGCACATTTTTTGTACTACAGACAGTGGTGCAGGCTGAAGAGATGGCGAACTTGATCAGAGGTAATTCTGGCTAAACAGGAGGATTACGGGTAAGGGAAGGAGCTTGAGCTACAGAGCCAAGTCTTTTGAAGTGGCTGAGGTTGAATCATAGACCCATCGGTTGAGGAATGACAAAAAAAACAGACAAGACAGGTACATAGTTCTGGTGAGCACATAACTTTTGTATTTGGAGGGAATTCATGGGATTTCTCAGCATGTGATCAACCTTGGGGGAGACCAAGAGAAGCATCTGCCCTGGACACACAAAGGGTTGTTGCTCTCAAATGGAATATTTAAACATCAAACAACAAAATAATTTATCCAAGCAGTGTTTATTCCATAGCCAACAGATCACACAGTACCTTGGCTAATGCCTTCAAAGAGTAAAAGCCACAATTAAGACAAACTAAACCTTACAAACACCTAGCCTTAATTATTCAACGAAGTCACAATAAACTCTTAAAACAACATTATTTATCCTTTTAGATTTCAATGCAAACTTTAAATGGTGTTTCTTTTTTCAAAAGCTGCTGTTAAGCCATACTATCTTCTCCTTTTGGAACTTGTTCAAGAACTGACATCTTTAAATCACATATTTTACCTACATATACTTTGTATTTGTTTAGCCAAAGGGCTCTCGCACCTTTTATTTCTAGCATCTCCAAAGTACTCTAGCATTCTCACATTAAATGCTCTCTATTTCTACTAAATAAAATTACAGCAGCATTTAATGGCATAAATAACTGCTACCGAGTTGAAAGAAAATCTCGGTTTGATATTCACCTTTTTTAATTAATAAAATCAAAAGTCCTTTATGTAAAGGGACCTATACAGCAGTTACCACAGCTAAAAGTACCAGTACTATAAGTATCCTATGATCTTTAATTGTTGCTTTTTATAGTTATTTCTTAATATTCCTTAATCCCCCCCCCCCTTTCATAAGAAATTTTAAGTTTCTCTGGAAGACTTTTTTTGTAATTCAATGCCCATCCATTCAGCTATCCACAACCCCTTTTCCCATTTTTAAAGATGGGGCTAGGGTGTCACTTCACTAACAGCCAAGGTTCACACCACCATGTGGCTAGCCCTGCCGTGGCTGTTCTTCCATAACACAGCAGGTGAATCTGGGAATCTTGAGGCAATGTTACAACTGCCTCATGTACACAGACAACCCTCTCCTCCTCCCAACAAATTCCAACACATGTGAGAGATGCAACCATATAGCCAAACTGGAGGCTAAGCTCTCTCAACTCAGTACTGGCGTAACCAGTCAGGAGGAGAAGGAAACCACACTCACTACAATTCCAGTCTCACATAGACCTACCACGACAACAAACCAAACACATAAACACACAAAAACATACTCGGAGGCTCTAAATAAAAATCTGCCTAAGCAGCAGAGACCTCCAAAGCAGACACCCAAGCAACCGCTACCCCAAAACAAAACACGTGCAACACATAACTCACAAAGCCAGTGTGCCGAACAGTCACAGCCCTTAAGGCTAAACAACACACCTGATACACTTGTAATAGGTGACTCTATCATCAGGCACACTGACTTCCCGCTCACCAGGCTGAACAAGGAGAGGGTCACGGTGAGCTGCCTGTCGGGCGCTAAGATCCGCCACATAACACAAGCACTCAGGTCACTCCAAGGCAAGTACAAATATGACTCAGTCATTGTCCATGCTGGTGTGAATGACCCGAGACGTACCTCCCTGGACTACATGAAAAGAGACATAGAGGAGCTCTCTGAGCATGTAGCCCAGGCCGGTATGACCCTGACCTTGAGTAGCATCTTACCCTCACCAAGAATGATGCCACAATATGAAGACAAGATGATCAATGTCAACAATTGGCTTAAGTGTTGGTGTCATTCAAAGGGGATCCAATGCCTGTCAGCCTGGGATGACATGCTCAACAAGCCACGATGCTTCGCTAGGGACGGCTTGCACCTGTCACCCTGGGCTTTCGGATATTCGCAAAGGCTCTTGCCACCCCCATAGTGCCTTTTTTAGGCAAGGCTCAAAAGACAAACCCAACTCCATAGGTATCACAAGGGATAAGAAACTAAGAGTAATGCTACTCAACGCCAGAAGTCTAAACCTCAAGATGCACTTTTCGAAACTCTCCTTAGCATGGAGAACATCGATATCTGTGCAGTAACAGAAACCTGGTTCAAGGCTCCGAGAGCACCCCAGCACTACCAGGTTATACCTCATACCATGCTTTTCAGCCCCAAAACTTGGACCGAAGCACAAAAGGAGGGGTAGTATCAATATTCGTCAAAGATACCCACACCTCCAGGTTGGTGGCACAGCACGAAGCATCAGAGACTATCCATGTGCAACTGACTGTGGGTAAAACTGCCTTCCAGTTTATAGCCTGCTACAGACCACCCTCCCAAACACAGGAACCCCACTTGGCCTTCCTGAGAATACTGGAAAATATGAAGGTCTCTCCAAACACCATTATATTGGGCGACTTCAACTACCCAAACAGACTGGGAGCATTACTCTAGCTCCAACACCCTAACCCAAAGGTTCCTAGAATTTATAAACTCAAATGCTATGGAACAACTTGTTACCACTCCCACAAGAGTTGAAAACATACTGGACCTGATCATCACCAACATGGGGACACTATGCTCCAGACCAGAAGTGTATCCCTCACTGGTAAGATCAGACCATAAACTAATCTCACTGGATATTCACATCCCAACCCCACCCCCTGCCCAGAAAACCACAGTGAAAAACTTCTCTAAAGCAAATTTCACACACCTCAAAACAGAGGCGAAATCCTTCAAAGCCCCCGGGCCTGTAGAAAATACGGCCTAGACCGCAGAATCCTTTATAAACGCATTCTATGAACACCTTCAGGAATGCATGGATCATGCAATCCCAAATAAAACCAAGACCCAATCCTCCAAAGGCAGGCGTCCTGTCTGGTGGATCCCAGCCATAAACAAACTATACAATAGAAGGAGGAAGCTACTACATGATAGAGCAAAATCCCAAAAGGGAAGGCATCTCTGATCAGTATTAGCAAAAAACTATGGGCACTCATAAAATCGCCCAAGGCCAGCTTCGAGAGAAAAATTGCACAGGACACTAAGGATAATCACAAGGCTTTCTTTAGTTATGTTAGGAACCTGGGTGGGAATTCCCAGATATGCTCAGAATTAGTCCAAAATGACAAAAATACACAGAGCCCACAGACATTGCCAACATCCTAGCTGACAGGTTCAGTGCAAACTTCTCCCCTCTCCCCACCAAAAGGGCAAATATCTATCCCAACAGAGTGCTGCCCCTGACATCTCAGATGCTCAGGTAAAAGCCGCCTCTCCAAAGCAAAAACACAGCATCAATGGGACCAGATGGTGTCCCGGCTCGTCCTACATGAACTCCAAGAAGAGCTAAACCCAAACATAAAACTACTGTTCAATCTTAGCCTTACTACAGGATATGTACCCAAAGAGTGGCGTACAGCAACAGTGGTCCCTTTCCACAAAGGTGGTGCCTCAACGGATCCTGGAAACTATCGCCCCATAAGCCTGACTAGCTTGGTCTGCAAAGCTATGGAAAGGATCATCATGGACCTCATAAATAAAGATATTGGGGACCTACAGACACTGGATCCTACCCAGTTTGGCTTTGTTAAGGGCAGATCCTGCCTCTTAAACCTGGTTGATTTCTTTGAAACAGTCACCAAGGCCATTGACGATGGGAAGGTGGTCCACACAGCCTACCCGGACCTCACAAAAGCCTTGATACAATACCCCACTCGGGCATTATAGATAAGCTCACCAGCTTAAATATAAACCCCTATGTCACTAGATGGGTTGCAAACTGGCTCAAGGACAGAACCCACATGGTTAGAATTGCTGGAGCCATGTCAGACTCCAAACCAGTTACAAGTGGCGTCCCACAAGGCTCAGTCCTGGGACCTCTCTTGTTCGGTATATATTTCTCGGCGGTACAGGCCAACACAGAAGGACTGTGGCTGACCAAGTTCGCAGATGACTGCAAACTGGGTGCCATAATCAACTCTCCAGCCGACACAAGCATCCTCCAAAAGGGCCTCATAGAAACAGACAACTGGTGCCAGAGCCATGGCCTCAAGCTAAACGCCAAAAGGTGTATAGTCATCCCCTTTGGCAAAAACAAAGTGCCCACAAATTACCACATAGGTGGTAATCCATTAAGTACAGAAGAAGTCATTAGGGACCTGGGGACCCAAGTTGATAGCAATCTCTCATTTGACAACCACGTGGCCAAAGTGGTTAGAAAAACATTTTATATAGCCCACCTAATCATGAAGGGATTCACATCTAGATCAGGGGAGGTCATCGTACCTCTTTACTCATCCCTCATCAGGCCCATAATTGAGTACAATGCCCCTTTTGGGATGTACCTTACCAGACACCTGCAGCAACTGGAAAGACCCCAAAAGTACCTCACCAAGAGGATCAAAGGGCTCAAACAGATGCCATATGCTGCCCGGTTAAAGAAACTCCAGCTCTACTCAGTGGCATACCTCCTGCTCAGAGGTGATCTGTGCCTGACGTATAAAGCCTTGTCCAACCCGGAATTAATGGACATGCTGCACCTCAGAAAATCCAAATCCCATCGAGCTACGCGCTCGAGAGACTTGAACCTGAGCACTGAAATAAATAGGACATGCTGGAGGGACAGATTCATAACCCAGAGGCTCCCTTCACTCTGGAATAAAATCCCAGTCCAGGTTAGGCAGAGTCCCACATTGACTCTCTTCAAGAGGAATCTTGATGAGTGGATGGGAGATCGTAGGTTTACCCCGGCTATCACTTCTGTGTCACTGTTAGGCACAGTATACTAACCTCAAAAACCGCATAGCAAAATTAATTTAAAATGGGTGGCGAAAGCCAAACACACTCTGGCTAGGCTTATAAATGCCCTAGGGCAGATAGCCTAGTATGAACCTATGAACCTATGAACACACGCGCATGCGCAAACACATACAGACACAAATCTATGGTCAGTTTAGAGCATCCAATCCACCTACTGCACGTCTTTAGAATGAGGGAGGAAAACAGAGCACCTGGAGGAAACCTGCTCTCTTTAAAAATTGCCAACCACCTTTAGTTACCTGAACCACCTTTTCAATTAAAGTATGACTTTCCGTAACAAAGTACCCACCTCTTTCTCACTTCACCTAAATCTTTTCTAACTTGATATCTCCTCTACAACACTCTGTCTATACTCTCAAAATGTATGTATCTCCTTGCCTAGATACACCATATGCTACAACAATGTATTTCCTTCTAAAGTATAAATCCATTTACGACCTGCAAGAATTTAAAGCTACCAGAACGGTATACACACACACATATATATATATATATATATATATATATATATATATATATATATATATATATATATATATATATTGATGTAAATACTTTACTGTATATACCTGTCTTTTAACAATGTTTGTTTTTTTGCTGCAAAATGTATTTTATTTTTATTTACTTAACATTTGTTAACCGGGAAAGTCAGACTTGGAACGAAGACAATTTTCAGCCAGGGAGAAACGCTCTAGACGCATGTCTTTGAAACGTGGGAGGAAACTGGAGCCTAAATGTACTATGATGGAGCTTTTCTCCCAGGGCATTCGCTTAAAATGGGTTTTGCTCAGTCAGACTTTCCCACTCGACAAAGGCAAATAAATAAACAACACATAAAGTAACAATAAACATTCTCCTAATTTTATTACGCCCATTATGTTTCCATCCAGCATCTATACCATCACTCTCACTTAGAACTTGACCTCTGGTCTTTACACTTATCTTATTATAAGCCTCTCTCACTACATTAGTATCATAATCTCCATGTATAAATCTATTTATTACACCATCTGCTTTAAAAAAAAAAATCTGCTCCATCACTACACAGTTTTCCGGCTCTCCATATGGGAAAGTTGCTATCATGTGACAGAGGACACACAGCAGCACCTAAAGGGTTACTACCACCAGCCATTTTCTTTTATAATGCACTTTTAATTTTGTCCTTAACACCTACCAATGTCACAACTAAAAATTATTTTATTCATAACTTATCTTAAAATTAAACTTAAATCCAAAACTATTCAAATACAGCTCTGTAATAAATTTGACAGTATGTTCAACATTTCCTTTACACACAAACAATAAATCTATATATCTATAATAACATACCACACTCTACACTGGTACAACTGAATGGAAATCAAACCAGGCAGATGAAAAAAAAAAAGGAAGTGGTTGAAGGTAGGAAAACAAGGTTTGCACCTATACTAGGGAAGGAAGTTCATTTTTCCAAAGTTATTGATGACGGAGAGAGAAAGCGGTCAGATCTCAGCAGCAATCATTTTGAGGAAGCTTACATTATGAACTATATGGGGATGCAGGGGTCATAAGATGTACTATAGAGAAAGAATGGAACAAATTTAAGGAAATTTCAGACCTTGAAGGTATCCTTAACAAACCCTTGAAATTTATTTACAGAAGGGATGCTAACATTAAGAACATACTGGAAAACAGTAACAGATATATTGCTACACAAAGCCAAAAGAAAGGGACATACAAATGTGAGGGGTGTCCACAGGGCCCCTTCGTTAGGTCAGGTAACAGTGTACACTTGGAAAGTAGGAATAGGACCATAAGTAGCATAGGTTTGGCTAACTGTAACACCAGTGGGGTAGTGTACTTAGCAATGTGTGGGGAATGCCACTCATTTTATATTGGGAAGACGTAGAGAAAATTAAAAATGAGAATTTATGAACACACCTATGATATTAGGAATAAGAATGAAAATAATGTATTATATAGGCATTACATGACTTGTCACGGAACTACTTTCCAATTTTTTGTGTTGGAAGTAATACCAAAAGAACAGAGAGGGGGGGGGGGGCAATGGGAGACTAGGTTAGAGTACTGAGAACTTTATTGGCAAATAATACTAGAAGCCACAAAATCTCCTGGTGTCAATGATGCAGTCTCCCTAGCCCCAGTATTAAAGCTTAGAGCAGCAAAGTTGTAATCCATAGTATGGCCACCAGACAGAGCTCCCTGTCGTGGAATTGTGAATTTATATGAATACATATGCATGTATTTTGCGTATGTATTTAAAACTATTGTTTTAAGCCATGATATTTATATGTACATTCAAATTCATGTTTGGTTAAAAATGGTGAAAAAAATTCTGATTTGCACAAACCAAGTATATTTTATATATTTTATACATTTTACGTGCATTTTTAAACACAATTTCAGGTAGTGTGTTTATAAATAATAGGATTGGTTTTAATTAATTTATTAAAAAGAAGATGTGATTGGTTGGTTTTAATTGAACTTTGTATAAAAAGACATGATTATAGGAGGGGTTTTCCATACATCTGATGAAGTTCAAATGTGGACGAAAACGCGGTGAACCAGTTACGGCGTTTATGTGTGGATTACAATTCAAGTGAGGATTATTTTTTGGACTGTTTTTACTGTGGGTTAATAAAGAATTTGGCTTACACTTTGGCTCTATCTTAGGAGACTACCCTTACAAGTGCATTTGTCTTTTCAAGTTTTGGTAACAGTTTGGCACTTGGTCTCTAAATACAAGTGGTTTTAATGCAGGAATGGTTAAGTAGAGGTGAACTTACAAAACATTAATATTGGCAGGCCAGCATATTGGACTACTTACATGTTGGTTTACAAAATGCATTGAACATGCTGGAGAAACAGACAAATGCAGGTTGGAAACAGCCACATCTTGCTGCAGGGTGTGATATACCATAGACAGAAGGCTTGCATATTGAAAGGCATAATAATGTGGCAAGACTGTTGCATTGGGGATTGTGCAAACATTATAATATTGAAGTAGTTCAGAAGCACTGGAAAGATGGGTCACAAAGCAGTATAGAAAATTATGAAGTTTATATTACACGGGATCATACATTACCCACAGTTCAAAAAACAGATGCGAGAAAACCAGATATAGTAGTCAAAGAAAACAAGACAAAAGTAGCATTGATCAGTGAAATTGCTACACCCAGTGATTACAGTGTCTTGTGTACAGAGAGACACAAAGTCATAAAATACCAGGATTTGCAGGCAGAAACTAGGACAATGTGGAAGAAGGATACCCACATATTTCCAACAGTAGTAGGAGCAATGGGTCTCATAAAAAAAAGAATTTACAGTCATATTTAGATGTTACTGATGCATGTAACTCCATATGAATTGCTGGAGGAGTTAGTTCTGGGCACACTGCAGGTGCTGCAAAGAACACTTTTGGCTAACATCAAAGATCGAAAACTAATTTCATGAACCTTAATCATACTTTGATTTAGGAATGGGGTCCATTCCTGTCATGGTATTAGAAACTCAAAAGTCTTGGAGAAATTAAAAAAAAGTACAATTTGCTTCCAAAGTCATAATGGAGAATTATAAAAAAGTGACCTCACCAGATCCAAACATAGCAAAAGTTTTAAAACATAAGAAGTCTAAGATGACTACTTCCATGCTTAGTTTAGCAGAAGCATATCTGTCGAGCAGGAATGGATCAGGTAGCAAATGAACATGCCAAAAAAAAAATAAAAGAAAGAATATAAGAAGAAATGGATGAGAGGGTAAGAAATGTGGAAAACGCATAAATATTGTGTTAAGCACAGAAAACTCCTGGAACATCACATTGATCAGGACTTCATGCAGGAATGGTTAAAGAGAGGTGAATTTATACCAACAGATGAAAGGTTAATATTGGCAGCCCAGAATACTGGAATATGTAAATGTTGGTTTATAAAGTCCATTGAATATGTGGAAGAAACAGACAAATGCAGGTTCTGTAAAACAGAACTGGAAACAGTCACACATCTTGTTGCTGGGTATGATACACTAATGGCAGAGGGTTTGTATACTGAAAGGCATAATGTGTTCAAGACTGCTGCACTGAGGATTGTGAAAACATTACAATACTGAAGAAGCTGAGAAGCACTGGCAACATCAGCCACAAACTATTACAGAGAATGAAGAAGTTTATATCACATGGGATCACCGATTAGCAACAGTCCAGAAAACAGATGAGAGAAACCAGATACAGTAATCTATGACAAGGAGACAAACTTAGCATTGATCATTGAAATTTCTACACCCAGTGATTACAGTGTCTTAAGTACAGAGAGACACAAAGTCATAAAATACCAGGATTTGCAGGCAGAAAAGAGAGCAATGTGGAGGAAAGGTACCCAGACAGTTCCAATAGTAATAAGAGCAATGGGTCTCATAAAAGAATTGATATGCTACCATTTACAGTCATATTTAAATATGCTACCAATACATGTGACTCTGTATGAATTGCAGGAGTCGTCAATTCTCTGCACACTGCGGGTGCTAAGAAAAGCACTTTTGGCTAACATCAAAGACTGAAGTAAATCTAATTTCATGAACTTTAATCACACCCTGACTTAGGAATGGGGTTCATTCCCGCCAAAATGTTAGATACCCAAAAGACTTGGAGAAATTAAACCAAGTACAACAAAACTGATGAGAAAATATGTGCACACACACACACACACACACACACACACACACACACACACACACACACGTATAAAAAAATACACACATTCATCCTGAAAGAGTGCCATAAATAAATTAGTACATGGGGGTGCAAAATGCACCCCATTGCTGTACCAGAGTTTTGCCTATGTAAATCATCAGCAAATAAAAAATAATTACTCAAATGACAAGATTTTACAAGTTCACATACATAATCTATTAAATCATTGACATCTATAGACGGCGCAGTGGTGTAGTGGTTTGCATTGTTGCCTCACAGCAAGAGGTTCTCTGGTTCGATTCTCAGCTGGGGTAGCTGGGGTGCCTTCTGTGTGGAGTCTGCATGTCCTGCCCATCCGTTCCTCCCTGGTCCTCTGCTGAAAACTGTTGCATTCCAAGTCAGACTTTCCCTTTAAACAAATGTTAAAATAAATAAAATGTATGTATGTCTTCAAAACTTGTACACTGTGTTGATGCTGTATATTGCTGTATAGGCTATTTACATCTACTGTCAATCAAAATATGTTTTTATTGCACTTCACGTTTCAGCTTTTCCAATTAATGACTAGAGTTCTTAATGTACAAAGGAATTTTCATCACATGTAGAGTTTGTGAATAACTTCTACAACCAACCATGACAGATCTCCCTGGATGTATCTCTTTAATCTTTATGCATTTTAGGACTAGAATAAAAACAGGGGAGTTTATTGGGACTGTCATCACACAGTAAATTCATTTTATAATAAGAAAAAGACCATTGTCAACTCCTTTACGTATTAATTTCCTCAAACTAGCAAATGCTGTCTTGTACTGTCTTTTTTAGAATCTTCTCATGAGTGTCTCGGTCACGCAAATGTTCAGGGCACATAACTTCATATTGTGCTCTATTAAGCAAAAATATATTTTGACCTTTATCACTTGGTCTTATTATCAACACTTTCTTCCCTGGAAAGGGAAAGTACAGTTGTGTACCTACCATAAATGTACATGTTCGAGTGTATTCACTGTTGCAGTCATTACACTTGGGTTATCCTGCTGGCAGGCTACCCGCAGTCGGCCTGAATTCCAAAGTCTAGGTCCGGCATCGGTTGCTGTCACCTCTTCCCTGACGTCAGTGCGCCAGGGGTATAAAAGATGCAGCCGACGCCATTTTCTTCAGTTTTTCTTGCCCCAGATGTCAGGTGTCCCCAAAAAGGTAGGCTAAAAATTATGCCAATAAAAAAGCATGCACTAAAATAAACATTACCCTCATCTACAAGCAAATACACCACATAGATTGTATAGAACAGAGAAGTACAGGTAAGTCCCAGTAAAGAAAAGGGGGGCGGTGGGTGGGTAACCTGGACTGCAACAGTGAATACACTCGAACATCTACATTTATGGTAGGTACACAACTGTATTATGTTCATCGTGTTTCACTGTTGCAGTCATTACACTTGGGTTGAATCCCAAAGATGAGGTTGTGTGGCTGGGTCTAAATAGAATTAGGAGTGGCTATGAGGCCCTGCAGAACTGCAGTGGCAAAGCCTGCTCTGGATTTAGAGTAAAGAGGTAAGTGGTAGTGCTTTGTAAATGTGTGCACTGAAGTCCAAGTTGCAGCCTCTAAAATGTCTTTGGTTGGTACTCCTCTGAGGAAGGCTGCTGAAGTGGCTGCTGCTCTGGTTGAATGTGACCTAATGCTCTTAGGCACTGATTTGCCATGTTGTGAATAACAGAAAAGAATGCAGTGGCCTATGCATTTTGAAATAGTCTGCTTTGAGATAGCCTTTCCTTGTGATCCTGCAGCATATGCCACTAAGAGTTGTTCAGTCTTTCTGAAAGCTTTAGTTCTGTCCAAGTAGAAGCATAGCTGTCTGTGTATGTCCAAAGAATGCAGAAGTCTCTCCCCCTTATTCTGTGGGTTTGGATAAAAGGTAGGCAAATGAATGGTTTGGTTAAGGGCCACAGTGGACACTACCTTAGGCATAAATGTTGGGTTTGTTCTCAGAGAAACCCTGTCTGGATGGAAAATTATGAAAGGTTCCACAGCCATTAGTGCCTGTAACTCAGACTCTTCTTGCCGAGGTTATTGCTAGGAGCAGAGCTGTTTTCCATGATAAGAATGTTATCTCAGCTGTATTGGCTGGCTCAAAAGTAGGCAGTGTGAGTTTTTCCAAGACATAATTGAGGTCCCATGCAGGTACTGGCACTCTCCTTGGAAGTCTTATGTTTTTGGCCCCTCTGAGGTACTGCCTTAGCAGTGGATGTGAAAAAATAGGTGGGTCTGTATTGTAATGAGCTGAAATTGCAGAGGCATGGATCTTAATTGATGAAAAGGATAGGCCTTTGTCCAGCATCTCAGTTAGGTATTGTAAAATCTGAGGGATATTTGGTACAAGCATGTCACATCCTTGTGTCTGGTTCCAAGCACAGAATCTCTTCCATTTTTCTGCATAAGATATTCTGGTGCTGGGCCTCCTGGCCTCCAAAATAACATCCATAACTGCTTTAGAGAGAGGTGTGCTCTGAATGGTTACATTATCCGCCATGCTGCCAGATTTATGGTTCTGAGCTGGCTGTGCAGGATCTGATTGTTTTGTTGGGTCAGTAAGTGAGGAATTTGAGGTAATGTTCAGGCTGGGCCTTGAGACAAGCTCTTTAGGATTGGGTACCAGTGCAGTCTGGGGCAATCAGTATCATTTTTGGCTTCTCTTGTCTGACCTTTAGGAGTACCTTGGGGAGGAGAGGCAGTGGAGGAAAAGCATACACTGTAAGGGTTTTCCAACTGAATGATAGAGCATTCACTTTCCATGCTTTCTTGTGATAAGCCCTTGTGCAGAATCTCTGTAGTTGGCAATTGTGAGGGGAGGCAAATGGATCTATGTCTGGGCATCCCCATTTCCTTGTTATCATGCTGAAGATTTGAGGATCCAGTTTCCACTCGTGAGGATCCATGAGGTTCCTGCTTAGTTCGTCTGCCAGAGTATTTGTCTTTCCTGGCAGAAATTGTGCTTGCAGGTGTACTTGAAAAGTCAATGCTGTGTTCCACAAATTCATGGCTTGTCTGCAGAGGGGGTAGAAATGTGTGCCTCCCTGCTTGTTTATGTACCACATGACTGTAGCATTGACCGTCTTTATCAGCAGCTGTCCTGGATGAAGTAGATCCTTGAAGGCTGTCAGGGCATTCTGAACAGCTAGCATCTCTTTTTGATTGATATGAAGATGCATTTGGCTTGCGGGCCATGTGTCCTGAATACATTTTCCTGCCATGTGGGCCGCCCAGGTATAATTTGATGCATCTGTTGTTAGTGTTTGCCTGGCTGTGGGTAAAGTGAATGGGTGTCCATTGTTGTGGTGACAGGACTGTGCCCACCATCGAAACTCCTGTTGCAGGCAGGGAATGAGGGTAATTAATGTTTCCAAGCTGTGGCAATGTTGAGTCCAAACACTTTTTAGATACCATTGTAGTTTCCTCATATGCAGTCTTGCATATGGTATTAGCAGAATGCAGGATGCCATGAAGCCCAAAGCCTGCAGAATTTTTCTTGCAGATAACTGGGTCTTTGTTGCCAACATTTTGAAGTAAGAAGTCAGTTGCTTTTGTTTGTCTGGCATGAGATAAGCCATCTGGGCAGTTGTACTTAAGCTTGCACCCAGGAATATTATCTCTTGAGAGGGAACTAGTTTTGATTTCTTTTCGTTTACTGTGTACCCTAGGCAAATTAGTAATCCTTTTACAAATGCCAGATACCTTAGTAGAATGTCCTGGTTCTCTGCTTGAATAAGGCAGTCGTCCAAGTAAGGATATATTTGAATTCCTCTTTGTCTGCAAAAAGCAATTACTGGTGCCAGGCATTTTGTGAAGACCCTGGGCGCAGTAGATAAGCCAAAGGGCAGTGCAGAGAATTGGTAGTGCATTGAGCCAGCTATGAATCTGAGGTATCTTCTGCAAGACTGTCTGATTGGGACATGCAGATATGCCTCTTTTAGGTCCAAAGTTACAAGCCAAGCCTTCTTGCCCAGCATGGGCAGAAGCTGCTGCAGAGTCAACATTTTGAATTTTGGAACGTCCAGAAATGTGTTTAGAAAAGACAGGTCCAGTATTGGTCTCCAGGCTTTGTCCTTTCTGGGTACCAAGAAAAGTCTTGAGTAAAATCCTTGTCCCTGCTCTTGCTGTGGTACTCGCTGAATGGCCCTCATGTCCATGAGTTTGTGTCTCTGCCCATTGATTGAGTGGCAGGTCTGGTATACCTTCTGCCCTTGGCAGGGTGTGAAAGTGGAACCTGTAGCCCTGAGACACTATATTCAAGACCCATTTGTCCTGGGTGATCATGTGCCAATTTTGTGAAAAAAGTGCTAGTTTTCCCCCTAAGGGGGCTGTCAAAAGATAAGTGCTTGGTGCTGGCAGAGGGAAGTCATTGGGACGGTTTCCTGCATGGCTGTGATTTGTTTTCTCCGCTTTTGGAGGTAGAAGCACCTCATTGTTTAGGCCTGTATGAGCCTTGGGGCTGGGATCTGCCTCTGGGGCGTCTGTATCTGATTCTTTGGGGCCTGTCTGACACTGGAAAGGACCAATTTGTTGTAGGCCAGTTCCTGCTAAATCTGGGTGGCTGTACCTGTAAGAAATCCTTAACTGTCTGCATAGATTTCGCTTTGTCCTCCATTTTCTTCAACACCTCTTCTGCTTTAACACCAAACAAAGTATCATGCTGTAATGGAGCATCCAATAATTTTGCTTTAACATGATCAGACAGAATCTGTTCCTTTAACCAAGCATGCCTCCTAATGACAGAACCCGTAACAGCGGCCCTGCAAGAGGCCTCCAGAGAATAAAAAACACATTGCAAAGTGTGCTTTCCACTTGTTCAGCTGCATGCAATAAATCCTGCATTTCCTCCTTGTTTTCTGCACATTCAGAATTTGTCAACATTTTCTGTTTTAGCAGGGACATTAAATATTGCTGATACTTAAGCATATGAAACTGACAATCTAAAGCCCTTACAGCCAAGGTAGCAGAAGTGTAAAACCTTTTTCCCCCCATCTGTCCAGAGCCCTTGAATCCCTATCAGAGGGGACAGGATTTTTCGCAGTCGAAGCCTTGACCCCTCTGGGACCCTGAGATATAGTTTCTGGGTCAGCAGCAGGGTTTTTATAAATAAATTTATATGAATCTGGAACCCTGTAGTATCTGTCTGGTTTAACAGGTGCAGGAGGTAAAGAGTCAGGAGGCAGGCCGGACTCTGAAAAGACATCCTCTACAATGTCTAAAACAGGGGGAATAGCAAGAGGCCTGTGCTGGGGTAGTAAAAGAAAGTCTCTGAGCCTTTTCTTAGATTCAGAGTAATCTTGGCTCTCCCAGTGAAAGTGCTCCCTCATGGTATGCAGAGTTTCCCTAAAAGAATAATCCTCAGGAGGAGAGGTTGAAGGGATAGATTCTTCAGCATCAGAATCCTCATAGGGAGGAAGAGAGTATTCCTGTGCAGAAGAAGAGTCAGAGGAAATGGAAACCTGATCTGAAGATTCATATTCTGTCTCTTGCCTAGGCCTTTTATCAGGAGGGGGATGGGAACCCCTGATCAAAGTAATAAGGTCTTCGGCCATTTTGAGCATCTGTTTTTTTTTTTTTTTGGGCATGGAGGCCTGTCCATGGGATTGCTGCACTTGTTTCTTTGTCTTTAGTGGTGTTTTAGTCTTTGCCTTTGAAGCTGAAGTTGGTTTTACATAGAATTGTGTAGGCCTGAAAACACCCTCAGAAGCCGATGCCTGCTCAGCGGCTCCGGACTCATCTGAGGGAATATTTTCCGAGTGTCCAATACCTTGAGTTTCCTGCGGCCTAGTCGGCTCCACGTGGGAGTCAGAAGTAGTGGCCTGTGGCTCTGAGGTAGTGGGCATCAGGGGCTGCAAAAGCGCCTCACTGAGAACTGGCAAACCAGGGACTGGCTTAGAAGAAGCCTTGTTGTCAGTTTTGGACCTCGGATGCTTGTCCTTTTCCTTTTCCTTGCGTTTCTTGTGAATTGCGGTAGTCGGATGGCTATCCGACAACATCGTGTAATTAAATCTTCAGCCAAAGTAGTGAAAAGCAAAATCGTACCGAAGTTTAATAGTGCGCTGGTTAAATCTAGCACAAAACCTGCAATTAGCAACGCCGTGATCAGGGCCTAGGCAAGGAAAACAATAAGAATGGAAGTCCTTATGAGGTATTTGCTTCCCACAAGAAATACAATTATTAACTTTTTCTGACATCGGTCTGGAGCAAGAAAAAAGTTTCCCCAACGGGGTACTTAGCTTTAAATGAAGACTACGGATCTGAAATTTGTACACGAAAATCTCAGGAGTCGGCCGACCGGCACTTGCGAACTGCTTTTGCTTCGGGCACCGCGCGGCAAGAAAAACTGAAGAAAATGGCGTCGGCTGCATCTTTTATACCCCTGGCGCACTGACATCAGGGACAAGGCGACAGCAACCGACGCCGGACCTAGACTTTGGAATTCAGGCCAACTGCGGGTAGCCTGCCAGCAGGATAACCCAAGTGTAATGACTGCAACAGTGAAACACGAACATCCTGCCAAGTGAGGGAATACACGCTGAATCTCTGAACTGTTGAGAGACCAACTAAAAAAAAATCTTTATATTTTACTATAAAAATGCAATGTCTTTAATACAACAAAATAAACAAATACAACTTGTATAAACTGAAGTATAAAATTAGCTACCAACCCAGTAATGTCTACTGACAGTATTAAACTTGTATGACCAAAAAAGCACATCAGACACTGCATGAGACGATTTATACCACCAATTAATTTCAAACAGTAGTATATGCCGATTCATGCAGTTTATCAAAACTCGGCATATTTAACTTGCCTTACCTTCAGTGTGAGTTACACACATTTCTTCTTCAGATTTAATTAATCTCCAAGAGCTACAAACTACCCTTTTACAAAGACTGCTGCAAATGTGCTCCAAGTGTGGAGATAAAGCATAGATATGCCCTGCACAAGAAATCAGCAGCTGCCATATTTCTATGCAAACTGCTGTCACAGCAGACTTCCATTCTTTTTAAATATATACTGTTTAATAAATACTGCAGGCAGAATGCCTTACTTTAAATACTGAACATATAACATGTTGGTACTGAAGCCACAATGTGCCTGCACTTCTAATTTACCCCAAGTACTTTAATACTGCATGCAGAACCTTGACAGAACGCTCCTGTTACATCATCCAAAGGATGTGGCCACAAAGAAAAAATGAAGACATGGGAAAAAAATAAAAATTAGAAAAAAGCACATTATTACTTAAAAAATAAACTAATATTTAAAGAGTAACACTAAAAATAGCGCAAAAAAAGAGGTGGAAGAGAGAGGATGGTGAGGTGGAGGCAGCACAGTACAACAGGCATGAAAGAAGGCAGCAAAGGTCCAAACTGAAATCAAGTTCACAAAAGGGGTTAGGAAGAGGAACAAGGTCTTTGTTTTAAGTGCATACCAAACAGGAAGAAGGGTGGGATAGATTTATACAGGCTGAGCAAAGATGGAACAACGATCAGAGAAGACAGTAGTACTGCATGAACGCTCTGCTTCAGTCTTCAGAAAAGAATAAAAGGGGACAGTGCCATATCAGGAAAGAGGGAAGAATGGTGAAGAAAATGGACTTATCTGGACAGAAAATGGAGCAGGTGGTGAGAAAACAAATGCACAAGAACCATATAAGGCTACCTCCCAGAGTCCTCAGGAATCTGACTAGAATGTTGCTACATTCCTTACCAGTAGTCTTAAATGCATTAATAGCCAATGCAGACGTCCCACAGAACAGCAAGTACGGCACCCTTATAAAATGTGTCTGGGGAGAAGCAATAAAAGCCAAGGAACTACAGACCTATTAGCTTACTGGCAGTAGGAGAGAATGTCATGGACAGAATTGCAAATGGAGAGCTGGCTGATGTCCTGGAGGACCACAACCTCCTGTACAGTGACCAACTTGGGTTCATGGGCAGAAGGAGCACTTGGATCCAGTTTTATGACTGGATTACAAGTGAACCTGATAGACCGCATCTGCTGGAATTCCCCTATCTAGACTCATCACCAAGGTCTTTGGCCCAGACCTACAGATGTGGCTAACAGAAAAAAGTTGCAGGGACTGGGGTAACAGCAAGACTAAGGAAATGAACAGCAGCATGGCTAAAAGCTAAGAAAGAGAGGATTGTGATGAGGGGTGTTTGTTGCAACTCGAAATACCACAACTGTAATCTTTGCAAGTATGACAAAGTTGAGAAGGAATAGGGGAACATAAACCACGTTCAAAGGCTGAGGATCTATTTCTGAGTATGTCCTGGTGCAGTCACCTAGCAGATTGTAAACATATTTAGTAAGGGTATGAGGAGCCAAAAGTGGTAAAGCCTTCACTCCCACTGCAAAAATGCTTTATTTTTTTCCAGAGCATTTCTGGATTCATTGTATGGAGGCAGGAATCTTGCATTATTTTTCAAAATATTGGGGACTTCTGTATTTGTGACAGGGAGACATGGAGAAAGATAAAAATTATATTAGGAATAAGCAATGTGACTTGCAGAGTTAAGTCTTGTGTCTAGTACTCTTCAGCGAGTTTGCTTCAGACATATCTGAGGAGATGGCATGGAAGAACCTTTAATGATTCAAAAATAATGTTCAGCAGTGAAGGATGGTAAGGATAGGTATAATGAAAGTTTGAATAGGCTGACTACGTAGATAAAGGGGTAGCAGTTGACTTTCAGTGGAGACAAATGCAAAGTAGTATACCTGGGCTATGAAAATAGTGCTGTGAAGTATCAGCTGCAAAATTATAACTCATTGAAACAGAGCAGTGAGAACGATCTGAGGGTGTAGATCCCACCTAGACTGGATCACCAGGAATAAAGTGACAGGCCTGTGGCAGCAGCAAACAGAATGCTGCAGTGTGTGTCCTCACAGGGATAGATTTCAGAAGCAAAAAGGTAATATTTTCAGCCTGCCTGGCCCTGGTCAGGACACACCAAATAGTGTATGCAGCTCTGGAGTCCACACAAAGGGCCATCAGGCTACCAGAATAATTCCACAGAATATTCAATTGAAAGGTGCTTACCATGCAGGGAAAAGAATATGACTAAAGAAAGAGGAGATGGAGCTCTTCCTATTACAGGACAGAAGACACGGGGGATATGACAGAGATGTAGAAGATTAATTTTAGAGAGGTGTAAACTGGTCATTTCGAACCGGAAAGACAGAGTTGGAGGTTGGAATCAGGTAACAAATTTTAGGGACTGAATATTCCATGGATCTTTTAAAGTGATCCTTATCAGCATCTCAAATGCTGACAATATTGAATTTGATATTGTTGCATCGAGAATGTCGAAAGGCAGAACGTCGAACGGGTAAACGGAAATCTCCATAAGGGGAGATTTCCATTTACCTCAATGTAGTGCGGTCTCGGAGTTGGTATATTTAAGTAGTGGGGGGTGTGGGGGGCTTGCTCCCCTGCCTACACCCTTTAGTCTTTTTTTTTTTTTTTTTTTAAACGGCATTCGAAAATGTAATAGGTTGATCATTTCAGTTTGACATTTAGTGATTCGACCGATTATATTTTCAAAATGCTGATATAGACCCTTTTAAAGTATTTCTTCATCGAAGTTCATCGGCTCACAAAATAGCCTGATAGAGCATGTGGTAAACAGGGAATCCAGAGTCATTCAAACACGGCATGGGAGAGATGGAGAAAGGGTGAGTAGGAAGCTAGTGATGGAAAGGACACAGAATGTTAGAAGCACTTACAAGCTGGATTAGCATGGGCTTATTAGCTCCTACTGCCACAGGTTCTCAGGTGAGTACTAGGCTAGCTGCCTTTGTGGGCCATTTTAAGCCTAGCCAATTATCCTTTCAATGGTAAGAATGAAAACCCTGTACCTTGTGACTGAGGTAAACACCTTAACCATTATACTAACCCCCAACCCCAGGGATGAAGAACTGCATAACTGTTAAAATCAATGGAATGTAACTTGTGAAAAAGTAACATTATGGGTTACAAGAAAAACAAGGTATATAGTGAATTAGAGGGCACCCTGAGGCACTATGGAGTACAGCTTCAGGTTGATGGGTGAAATGACACATCATGTAGACCGTGCTCTTCTACCAGGATAACTTGAACTGTTGATGTAATAAGCAGATAAACACAAGTCAGCAGTCTCTAACCAACTTTTTTTCTGAACTAAAGATAAAAGTTCTAAGCAATGCAACAGAGACACAGTAGAAGTGGTGCTGTAACATATGCACTCTACTTCAGCAGTGACCTTTAACATGGTACTACGTGATGTTGCCATACTTGAAACGTCAAACATTTTGAATAATTCACTAAACCTATAAAATTAATGAATGAGTGTGGTAAGACTACTCGTTTGTTAAGAAATGACACATTCACTGATTCTTCTGAAGTAAGAAGGTAAAACAAGCAGAAAGCAAAAATGGAAAAAACACCTGATAAACAGTATCATTGGTTCTTGTGAGTTAAAAGTGAATAATGTGAGCACGAGGTCCAATGCTAATACTACTTTGACAGCTTTGGCAGTTTTTTATATCTTGGAAAATGATACTTAGAATGTTGCAATATTTCTTTAGCAAGTCTGAGTAAGTTTCTTTTCCCTGTACAACAAAGATGCAACACATTCTTACACTTAGATACAGCAATGCACATATGAGAAATTTCTTAAGCTCCACCTGTTTAACTGACATTACTAACAGTAAATGACATCTAGCAGTAACATGTAACTTGCTTTCATCTTCTGCCAAGCCCTCCAGGTATACCCCAATGCACCAAATATCTAGTATCTGGACAATGTTAGAACGGGTCTATGTTATATCAGCAAACACTTGAAATTGTGAACGCTGTATAATCGACCCAAACACTTCGAAAATCCAAAATGCCGAACACACGGATCAGTGATTTTTCCCAGGGAAAAAAAAAATTGCTGATCCGTAAAAAAAAAAAAAAAAAAACAACCTGCCGCACAACACCTAACGTAAATATGCCAACTTCGAGATCGCACCACAGTGAAGGAAATGACAAAGTCCAGAAAACGGCCCAGTGATTTTTTTCCCCCTGGGAAAAAAAATCGCTGTTCCGTGCTTTCGGAATTTCGCCATTTTGGGGAAACACGGTCGATTAAACATCGTTCGCAACTTTAAGCGTTCACTTACATAATAGGAACCCCATTAGAATATCTTGTTGTGTCTGTTAAGAAAAACAAATCTACAGAAACCAATAATATTGAGAAACTGCAACAGCAAGCAACATTCAACACAATTAAAAGAACTACTGTAATGGAAACCATTACATTTCAGAAACATAAAATTAGTGAAACGCTCACCATGACAAAAGTTTGTGTTTGTAATATGTTAGAACCCCCCCTCCCCCCCGGCTTACGCTGAAAAGTTTTTTTCCAACTAAATTCAGTCAGCCAGAGGTAAACTAAAGCAAAATGAATAAAAATAAAAGCAACTAAGGCAAACATTTTTGATTACAAAATTTGAGTAAAATGAAAAAACGTAATTCTGGAGATCCCAGAATCATAAGTTCATAGGTGTGTACTAGGAGCCTTTACAAGCCTTGCCCATAGGATTACCTTGGCATTGGGCCACCCGACCTTAGTTCCCAGTGCCTCTGTCGAGTAAAGCCACTGGAGTGATCCCTGGGGTGAATTTTCTATTTCCCATCCACTCATCAAGATTTCTCTTGATGAGGGCCAGTGAGGTCCTCTGCTTGACATGTATGGGAAGTCTATTCCATAGCATGGGCAGTCTCTGGGTTATGAACCTGTCCCTCCAGCATGTTTTGTTGATTGTGGTAATAAGGTTGAGGTCTCTGGAACATGTGGTGTGTAGGGATTGGGATTTCTTTAGATGTAGCATTTCTAACAGAGCTGGGTCAGACATGGCTTTGTAAGTCAAGCAGAGATCGCCTCTAAGTAGGCGATACGAGACAGAGAATAGTTAGAGTTTTTTAACTCTGCCAATATAGGACAAATGTTTAAGGCCTAGGATCCTCTTTGTGAGGTACTTTTGCAGCCTCTCCAGTTGTTGCAGGTGTTTAGTGAGGTACATGCCAAATGGGGCATTGTACTCAATGACTGGCCTAATGAGGGAAGAGTAGTGGAAGACAATGGTCTCTTTCTTCCTGGATGCAAAACCCTTACTAATGCCACACAGAAGGACTTTCTGACCACAGTGGCAATGTGGTGGTCAAAAGAGAGGATGCTGTCAACCTGTGTTCCCAGATCTCTTCTAACGCCTTCTGTGTTCAGCAGACTACCATCAATGTCGTAATTCATGGGAACCAGATTTTTTCCAAAGTGGATGACGGCACATTTTTTGTCACTGAACTTAAGGCCATGGTTCTGACACCAACTGTTGGTCTCAGTGAGGCCTTTTCTGTAGGATGTCAACATCATTTGGGGAGTTAATAATAGCTCCCAACTTGCAATCATCTGCAAACTTTGTCAGCCAGAGTCCCTTCGCATTGGCCTGGACTTCAGAGATACCAAACAGGAGAGGATCAAGGGCCGAACCCTGTGGGATTCCACTTGTGACTGGTCGGCAGTCTGACTTGGAGTCGGCTACATTTACACTGTGAGTTCGACCCATGAGCCAGTTTGCAACCCACCTAGTGATATAGGGGTTGATGCCTAGCTTAGTGAGTTTTTCTATGAATCCTGAGTGGGGAATAGTATCAAAAGCCTTGGCCAGATCAAGGTAGGCTGTATGAACCACCTTGCACTGTTTAGAAGCTTGCCATATAGAACATGTTAGACAATGTTCCTACTGGAGAAAGTACAGTTGTGTAAATTGAATTTATCACAACACTAGATGTTGGAATAATCACTGCTGCAGTAGCCTTACCTATATGGGTTATATCCTGCCAAGGATACTACAGCCAGCCAGCTTCTAAAGCTTTAGGGCACCTTCCATGCCACCAAACTGACAAGCAGTTTGAACTGAGCTGACAAAGTCAAGTTTGGGCACGAAGCCCTTCAGGGATTTCCCACCAGCAGAGAAAGGAAGGCCGAGCCCTGAAAGGACAATGCTAGGAACAACAAAAAATAAATGTCCACACCCTGCCTTAAAAAAAAGGCAATAGGGGGATGGAGGAAGCAGCCATTGCAGCAGTGATCATTTGAACATCTACCGGTATACTAAGTTCATCTTATACAACTGTACTAGGTTTATCATACTGAACATTGCTGCAGTAGCCTTATCTATATGGGTAGATTATCTTAGCTATCTGCATTTGGGAGGTGGAAGAAGAGTCCAGGAGCCCTTAGAGAATGATGGTCCTAGCAAAGCCTGATCTGGACCAAGAGAAGTAATCAAGCTTAGAATACTTTGTAAAAGTATGTACAGAGGACCTTCTAGAATCCAACCATTTCCAAAAAGCTACAGATGAAACTAAGGCCACAATACAGTGGCCTTAACCCTGCCTGAAATAGTTTTGTTATGGCGAGTATAACAAAAGGTAATAGACTCAGACAATTTGTAAGTAGTCTGTTTTGATATAAGTTGCTCCTTCTTATCTTCACAAGAAGAGAACAATTGATTCTTAGATTTGAAAGACGTAGTTCTGTCAAGATAATACCCAAGTTGTCTGTGGACATCCAAAATATAGAGTATCTTCTCTCTCTCATGTTTAGGTTCAAGAAAGAAAATGGGGAGATCGATACATTGGCTTAAAGTAAACTCAGATACCACTTTATGCATAAAAGAAAGATTAGTTTTCAGATAAACCCTGTCCCTATGGAAAATGAGATAACACTGGCTCACTATAAGAGTTTGCAACTCAGATATCCTTTTTGCATAGGTCAGAACAATCAGTAAAGCTATTTCCATGTTAAGAACTTCAGGTCAGCCAGATTAGCTGGTTTAAATGGAGCAACTTTTAGCATCTCTAACACAAAAGTAAGACCCCCAAGAAAGGGCCACTAGTTTCCTTGGAAGCCTCTTATGCAAAAACCCTTTCAAGAACATTTTGACATGAGACTGCACTGAAAGAGGAGGATCCATGAGCAGACATGTTGAAATGGCTGAAAAGTGAACCTTGATAGAGGAATGAAAAGGCCATAGGATAGTAACTCTCACAAACATTGGCAAACCAGAGAAGAACTAGTCCTGGGTTATGTTGCTGGCAACAACTAGAAAACCTTTTTCAATTGCTAATATATGATTTTCTTGTAGAACGCTTTCCTGCCTTCATCATTAGCTGCTGCATGCCCTTAGTGAACAGATTCATAAAATACATTAAGACCTTATCGTCCAGGTAGTCAATTGAAGATGACTGATGTTGGGGTGTATCAAACACCCTGTTCTTGTGTGATTATATCCAGTCTGTGAGGAAGTTTGTGATGACTGCCCCTGGCTATTTTCAAAAGAAGGAAAACCACAGTTTCCTTGGGCAGAAGGGAGTCACCACAATAATCTTGGTGGATTCCTTCTGAATCTTCAGAAATGCCCAAGATATTAGTGGACATGGTGGAAAAGCATACAGGTACATTCCTGTTCAAAGAAAGGAAAGGCATCTGTCTTTCAGGCCTTCCTGTATGGAGTCCTTGGTCAGGTAAGAAGCAAAAAGAGGTCTACTTCAGGAACTCCCTATAGGTGGATCAAATCTTGGAAGGACCTCTGATCTACTTTCCATTCATGAGGCTCTGCCCTGGTCTGGCCCAACTTGTCTGCTACACGGTTTTGTTCTTACAGAATGTAGGACACCTCTAGATTGAGACTGTGCTGTGAAGATATATCACAAGCTAATATGGCTAGCCTGCAAAGTCAAATTCAAAAGTCAAAGTTAACTTTATTGTCACTTCGATTCACACAAGTGCAAACTCAGCGAAATTATGTTTTTTCGGTCTCAAAGTGCATACAAAACATAGACTACATTTAACATGACAATAATACATACAATTCTATAGACACAGACAACAAACACAACAATAATAAATACTCGCATTATTGCACTGATTTAACAGATTGTCACTCATTACTGGACTATTAGCTTATTTTAACTGGAAAAAAAATGCACTTAAGCGATTGGTTTAAGGCCTACATTTATATTGCACAGTCAGACAGTTCAGTTTGATTACTGCTGACTTTGCTGTCTGGGTGCATGTATGACCTTGTTACATATTGCACTATACAGACTTTTCAGTATTGTTGGATTACTGCCTTAATGTTCAGTGTGAAGGGCACTGTTCCTAGAGTTCAGTAACCTGATGGCTAGTGGAAAAGAAGCTGTTTCTGAATCTCATGGTTTTGCAGTATATTCATTGAAAGCACCTTCCTGATGTTAAATGTGAGAACGGCTTGTAAACAGGATGAGTGCTATCCCTGGTTATTTTCCTTGCCCTGCTGAGATATCTGGACATGTTCATGTACAAGGGGTATGACGTGGATCCCCTTTGCTTGCAATGTGGTTTTGTCTGTAATCACCTGAAGATGTCTCAGGGACCAAAGACAGTTTACAGCATTAAGCGCCTTGATAAGGGCAAGCATCTCCTTGATATTTACATGCTTGCATTTGTGCTTGGTGTCCCACACTCCCTTGTACGTTTACCTCTCCTGAAACTGCTTCCCAAGCAAAGTCCAAAGCATCTTTGGTGACTGACTGCTCTGGAGCAGGGAGGGATAAGGGAAGACCTGGATTTAAGGTTACCTGTTCTTTACACCAAAATATTTCTCTTCTGACAAACCCCAGCACTGGGTTTGAAAAGATAACTGGTGTTGATACTGGTACCAAAGAGATTTCAGATACCACTGTATCTTTCTCATGTGGAGTCTTGTCAGGGGTATCATGAGAACCATGGATGACATAAAACCCAAAATCCTGAGGTATTCCTCTCAGAGTGACCAAAGTCTGAGCTTAAAACCTTAGAAATTGATTTAAATAAAGATCTATTCAAAGAGCTTTTCTTCCACAGGAAATAAACCAGAGGTCTAGTTGACATCCCAGAAACACAATCCTGTGTGAGGAAGCCAAGAAGGACTTTTTAATGTTCTCTTGGAATTCCAGCTTGTGCAAGAGATCTCTCACCCAAGACACAGAGTTCTGACACCTTGATAAAGACACTGCAAAGTTAAGCGAGTCATCTAAATGTGGATTCCCTTTAGCCTGCAATGAGCTATAACTAGAGCTAGACATTGTCCGAACACTCTTGGTGCAAAGGAGTCCAAAGAGTAAGGCAGATAACTGATAATGAGATCCAGATGCACAAAACCTTATGAAATGTTTGAAGTCTGGATGAAAAGGGATGTGATAAGCATAATTTAAGTCTAGTGTTACCAGGAAATATGAAACAGGAAGAGATAGGTTGTGAAGTAACAATTTTAAATTTGGGCAGTATCACAAACATGATTAGGAAAGAAAGATCCAGAACCAGTCTCCAAGCATTTTCTTTCTTTGGCACTATGCACAACCTTGAATATAAACATTTTTTCAACTGGAGAGGAGGAACTGGTTCTATCACTCCCTGGGCAGCATATGAAGAACCACCTTAAGGAAACAAGAGTCTGATATGGAGGACTTTATTTTATTTTTTATTTTATTTTACATTTGTTAACCGGGAAAGTCCGACTTGGAACAAGACAATTTTCAGAGGAGGCCCAGGGAGAAATGCTCCAGACGCATGTCTTTGTAATGTGGGAGGAAATCGGAGCAGGCAGAGGAAACCCACACAAACACAGGGAGGACATGCAGACTCCACACAAAAGGCATCCCAGAATCAAACCAGAGAACCTCTTGCTGTGAGGTGGCAATGCTACCACTGCGCCGATGAAGAATTACCCTTGGAAAGGAGAATTTCCTCTCACTGCTATCTGTATCCTTGAAGAATGATTTTCAGAACCCATTTGTCTGAAACAATCTGTTGCCAAACAGAAAAATAGGGATTCAGACTTTCTGGTAGAAAAAAAGGGGCCAGGGTGGGAGGGGGTCACAAGGTCTCCTTCACAGTCATTCAGACTTGTTGGACTGTCCTTGGTTTTGGGAGGTTCAAGACTTTAAGAACACCCTTGACATTTCTTAAATATTTGTTTACTTGAATTTTGTTGAGACTATTTATTCGGTTTTTGCCAAACTTGGATGAGGACATAAAAATTCATTGGACAACATGGAAAAGGAGGGCTGAAAAAATCTTAGATATTCCCTGGATCAGCATGCCCATTTCATCACACGTTCTGATCACCTTTGCAGCGAAGGGGACAAACACTAAATCTCTATCCAAGGAAGAATTTAAAATCTCACTTTTATCATCATATGAGTGGTTCTGAGAATGCCGCCATGCAAACCTCCTCAAAACAGTACCAGTGGCCATAGCCCTGGAAGACATATCAGAGTTATACACACACTGCAAACAATGAGAAGTGACCTGTGCAATAGAAGAAACAAACTTATTTAAAGCAGATTTTTCCTCACATGAAGAAACCTCAGCTAAAACATTCCTCATACTTTCACAATTGTCAGAACAGACTTTGATACACCTTTTTCCCCATACATATCAATAATTTGCCATCCTTATCAGAAAGAGTAGAATTGGAATTAGCTAAGTGATTAGCAGCAGTGGGGTCAACAAAAGCTACTGCTGCTGGATAGCCACTGGGTGAACTTTGGGAATAGTTATAAAAATTTAAGACTGTGGAACGTTATACATTTTATCTGCCTTTTTAGGGACAGGTGGCTGACTATCAGGAAAATTGCAGGCAGTAACACACACATCCTTTAAAGCAGATAGAACATGAGGAACGGGTTTAAGTTCTGGAAAATCCTTCTGTAACAATGCATAGCATTTTCTGAGGGACTGAGAAACCTCGTTTTTTTTCCCTCACTGAAAATGTTGTCACATTTTAGCAACAGTCTCAGAGGAAAGAGAACCCCCACAGGGAGAAGTAGAAACTGTGCTCTCATCGGAGTCTGAATCAGAAGTCTGAGCAAAAAACCTGCATCAATCTCTGCATCTTCCTGTTCAGATTCAGAATCTTGAATTTCCCCAGGAAAAGAGAAATTCCTCTTTTACCAGAAACAAGTTTTACAAGAAGGATCAATAGCCTGAATTTAACCATAAGCCAGACCCAGTATACTACTCCTATCCAAAAGAATTTGCGGAGTAGATACATGCTTGGTTTAAGCAGCTGCTTCACCTGGGATATGCATAGCATTCCGACCCAAAAGGGAAACTTTCCCTGTTCCCTTTCCCAGGGCTGACAAAGTGGCTCTCCCTTGCCCACTGATAACATCCCAAAAGTTGCAGACAAACGTGTCTAACCCTGGTCCATGACGGATGTAGGTGCTACACTAAAGGGGTCTGGCGTAAAAGCTGAGTGGTTTGAGGTACAATCAATGGCCACCACAGAGTCACCTACCTGCTGCTGAGGCAAACTGCTAGCCTGCTGTGGTGGCAAAGACTGTTTAACTTTTTCTTTTTTCGGCATAAAGGAGGGCCAACTGTGGGACCTCTAGTCTGTTCCATAGTCAAGCTAAAAATGGTGCCTCTTTCCCATAGAAGACCAACAACAAATGCCAGTAAATAGTACAGTTGTGTAAAATCTTGCCATAACAGTAGATGCCCTTCTCTTCAGTGTTGCAGTATTCATTACAATAGGGACCCCTGCCAAAAGCAGCCCGACATCCGGCCAGTATACCAAAGCCTTTAAGATGCTTTAAGGTACACCATACATCACATGTATATTCCTCACATAGCATAGGGCATAAAGGTGACATCCAGACATACCATCCTCACAACTGATAGCCCCAGTAAGAATGCCAATCCAAGGAAGTATAGAGGTAATCAGTACATCCAAAAGAGAAATGGACCAGGGCTGAAGAAGGGAGTGAATAGTGCAACAGTGAAGAGAAGGACATCTACCATTATGGCAAGATTTTACACAACTGTAGTATGTTTTTCCAGTGCACTGTTGCAGTATTTATTACAATGGGGAAGAGTGCCATGAAGTGTCTATTACAATAGGGAGAGTGCCAAAGCTCAGGAAGCTCAGGAAGAAGAGAGGAAGGAAGAAGGACCAGCAGAGGTCTCAAGAAAGCCACGAAGGATGGCCATGACAAAACCAGCTCTAGCTCTGGAAATTCCATCCAACTTGTAGTGTTTGGTAACTGTATGCACAGAAGTCCAGGAAGCTACCTCAAGAATAGAGTTAGTATCCAAACCCTTGAAAAAAGCACCAGAGGAAGCCACAGCTACTCAGAATGAGTATTAACACAAGAAGGAAGGCTATTGCGAGAAATGAATAACAAAAGAAATGTCTTTAGCAATCCAAAAAGAAACAGTTTGCTTGGACACGGCCAATCCTAAGGAACTAGGATGAAAATAAACAAAGAGCTGATCAGATTTAAGAACAGTCTTAGTATTATCGAAATAAAATCTGAGTTGTCTATGCACATTCAATGTGTGCAGTACCTTCTCACTGGCAGATTGCAGAGAATGGAAAAAAGTGGGTAAACGAATAGACTGATTATGAGACAACCCATTTACCACCTTGGGCATAAAAGAAGGATTAGTATGAAGGGACACCCTATCCTTGTGAAACAACAAAAAAAAAAAAAAAAAGAGAACAAGCCATAAGGGCTTGAAGCTCAGACACCCATCTGGTAGAAGTAAGGACTACCAAAAGTCTCGTCTTCCAAGAGCAATGCTGCAAGGAAGCAGAGACTGCAGGCTCAAAAGAATTCTAGGTCAATTTTTGTAAAACAAAATTAAGATTCCAGAGAGGAGGAACAAGCTTCCCGAGAAGCCCAATATGAAGGACCTCTTTAAGGAACTGTTTAGCTTCTAGAAGCTAAAGGAGGTGATAAAGGCAGACCAGCAGAAACAGCTGATAAGTGGGCCTTATCAGAAGACTAGGCCAACACAGCATTGAACAGTTCACACAGATAAGAAACAACCAAAGGAACATCCACAATAAGTGGAGTCAGGTTACAAGAAAGACACCAATCAGGAAACCTCTTCCATTTGGATAAGTAGGATTTCCTACTAGGGGGTTTCCTGGCCTCCTGCAGGATCCTAAGCATGTTCTTAGAAAAAAGGTGTCTATGAGGAATCAAAATCCTATCATCCATAGTGTCAGTCGAAGAGTGGACAGGTGGGGATGGATGAGACATCACTTGGCTTGTGTGAATAGGCCCACCCTGTGAGGTAACGTCTGATGACTGCCCTTGGCTAAATGCTGAAGAGGGAACCGATGCTGTTTCGGCCAAAAGGGAGCCCCCAGCAAGATTTTGGCAGCATCCTGTTGAATTTTGAAGGAGAGGAAAGCCATAAAGAAAACCAGAGCATCCACCTTCAAAACCAGAGGACTTGGGACTCTGTCCCAAAATAGAGGAAGCTATCTGTTCAGATGGGAGGCAAAAAGATTTACTGGAGAAGTACCCCATTGGTGGACAATGTTCAGAAACACAGCCCTGTGAAGTATCCATTTGTGGGATTGAGTTATGGACCTGCTACAATGTTTTGACTGAAGGGAATGTAGACTGCCTGAAGTGTCACTTGATACTGGATAGCTAGTTCCCAAACTAGGAGAGCTAACCGGCAAATATGATAAAACCCTGTCCTCCTCCCTGCTGTTTGCTGACATACCACATCACTGTGGTATTGTCTGTAAATACCTTGAGAGGTCCTGGGGAGAAGATAAGATACTTATGAATCTATGATGATTGGATGGGAAATAGGAAATTCACCCCGGGGATCACCTCTGTGGCTCTTCTCGACAGGGGCACAGGAAAATAATTTTCTTGGGCGACGAAAGCCAGGGTACCTTTTTGGCTAGGCTTGTATAGGCCCTAGGGCCGATAGCCTAGTGCCTACCTATGAACCTATGATGGTGATGATGATAATGATGATGAAAAGGCCTGAAGAGCCAGCAGAACAGCCCTCATCTCCTTGATGTTGATGGACTCTTTCTGTTAAAGAGACAACCAGACTCCCTGCACCTTTAGGGAGCTGAATGCTGCTCCCCATCCCACATCTGAAGCATTTGTGAACAGCTCCTTAGATGGAAGAGGTGGATGAAAAGGAAGCCCTAGACTGAGAGTCAACTGCTGAATCCACCACGGAAGTTCATGCTTGAGACACAGAAGAACAGGTACTTAAAATAAGAGGGGATGAGAACATTGAAGCCAAAATTACTTTAGAAATGACTAAAGTTTTCTCATATGGAGTTTGGAAAAGGAAGCATAGGAATGGTGGAAGCCATAAACCCCAGACCTCGCAGAAATTCCCTGGCTGTTACTGAAGCCAGTGGAAGAAGGGCTTGAAAAAAAGGAAATGAGAGTTGGAGCCTTCTGAGGAGGCATGGATGCCAGCATAGGAACAGTTTGGATCCTGCACCCCAGAAAGACATGTTCCTGAGAAGGAGTCAGAAAGGACTTTTTGAAATTTATAGTAAACCTCAGGCAATGCAAAAGGGAAATGGCAAAATGAAGAATTTGTAACTATGTCTCTGGAGAGGATGCCTGGAACAGTAGATCATCCAAGTAGGGAAACACCTGGATCATCCTTAGCCTGCAAAAAGCAATCACAGGAGAGATGCATTTGGTGAACACCCTTGGGGCAGGAGAAAGGCCAAAGGACAAAGCAGAGAACTGAAAATGCCAGGAAGCAACAAAGTATTGTATAAGATATAATGCTTGAAAACTCCAAGTACACTGATAAGTGGCAAAACAAAAGGAAGATTGCAATTCATATGTAATACACAAATTCTAAACGGTTGGAGAACTTGAGAAAATCTATATTTTTGTGTATAGTAGAACTTATCTGCTAAAAATTGTTTTTGGACTTATCACCTCTGTGGGATAAAAGGATAAAGCCTTGATTACCAGGGGAGCTGGAGCTGGCAGAAGAGGATGTGTGTGCCCATCCTTGGAGGGTGAAATGGAGATCAAGCTGGCTGTGCACTGACATGTTCCATCAGAGGAGGGGCAGTGATACAAAACCATGGTCTGGGGGGATTTGGCTGTTAAGCTTAATGGCATGTAAAACCATATTCTCAAATGGAGAAGGCACTGTGGGCCTCCGTAGTGAAATGCTATCATTGTTAGGATGCAGGCAACGGCATAAGGCACCCTTATGGCTGCCTAAATACTAGCCCCCTATGGACAGGTCTCACCTTGATCCCAGATGCAAAGGAAAGGGAATGAATAAGTCATGTCCCATTACGGGAAAGTTTGATTGTAAACAGGCACAGAGGCAAAAGTACCTAGGAAAAATATCCATGGAATTAATTTCTCATTGATGAGGCCATTTGGGATACATATAAAAAACAGAATAATTGCTCTATGGCCTTGACCCAGACATATCAGACATCACAACATTGTTGGTGGCTCCACAGCCAAATCTGAAGTTGAAGGATTAAAACACTAAAATTGAAATGTTCCTTCCTTCCCTTCTTCTCTAACACGGTGCAAGGGAGTCACAGGGCTCACTGGAAACCTCCCTAAAGCATACACACAAGGTTCATTGGAAACCTCCCTAAAGCATTCACACAGCAGGCTCATAACTGAACACCACCTCTGCCCTTGTGCTTTAAGTGTTAGGGGCAACAGCCTTGTATGTGTATTTTAGCCTATGTAGTGACTAGTACGAAGACAAGTGCTTCAGTGTTCTAGTTTATAAGCAATAGCCTTATAGTATTGTAAACCCTCTTCCCCTGAAATCCTGCTGATCAGCTTTTACTCTCTGCTTCCTAACAGACACTGACATTTCCTCATACTGCTCTTACTCAAACCATTTCTCTCTCTCATATTTTCTTCTTCACTTCTTCTAGACTTGATATGGCCCATTATTTACATCCTCCTGTCTTTCTTTATAGGAACTGCATGCCTTCAAGGAAGTCATCCTTGATCTCCCCCCTTCCTTTCTTATTTCTCCTTGCCGGAGACTGTTATTAAACCACTTTCAGCTCTGAACCACTATGTGTGCACAGTGAACACTGACTCAATGCACTCAACTGTCTCTTAGTGCATTTTTATTCTGCTATCAAAGTGTCCCTTCAGGCAAACAGATATGCATGTAAAAGTAAAGTCTGCAGTTTGAACATCAGTCTGTGGGCTATATTTCTATGTAAATTATAAATATTATGGCAGCCTAAAACAAAGAACTTTGTCCACCATAATAGTTCAATTTTCTTAGACCACAGCAGTCCCACTGGTACTTGCTCCTTTAACTATGCTCAATTTATTGTTTTTAGCAGTCCAGTCTCCCTTCCTTAAGTTTACTTCTCTTCTTGTGTAACCACTGAGTTCTGAGCCAGTAATTTTCCACAGCTGCACTACTGCATTCTGGCTTACTTTTATCATTGGTTTGCTGATCTCTGGGGGTTGGGTGGCCTAAGGACTTTACATTTCAAAGTCCATAAAAACTTCCTTACATTATACAGTTGTTCAAACACTCAATGGCAATGTTTTATTGTTATCACTACTAGTCAGGTCAAAGTGATACTGGATTAACTATCATACTAAAACTGTGTCCTAGAGCAACAAAATCAAGACTTTCATCTACTAGCTCAAGAGGTGTTTTAAACTGCATTGTTCCTTTTACTTGTCTATCTCAGCAGATTTGTGGTTGTTTAAGTCACTGATTTGTTTCTTCTGGAGGGAACAGGATGGTACTGGTTTGAGGAATAGGTGGGTGGTGCTATAGAAGTATAAATGTAGTTTATGAGGGGGGTGGGTGGGAATTTGAGGTAGGGTAGGGAAGTGGTGTAAGCCCCATCATTAGCAAGAGTGAAGGAAGCAGTTTGAAAACTTGGCAAAGAGACAGAGAAAAAAATCATTACAATTGCTCTCAATAGTAACACCCACTCATTTACCACCCAAGAGACTCTCAAACATGTCTTAATTCTTGCCCCTATAACTATCAAATTGCATCTCTACAACCATCCCAGTAGCCCCCTACCATTTTCTAATCCTTATTTACAACAAAGGTGAAACCAAAGTTAAATAAGATGTTCTTAACTCATATTATTTTATTATTCTTCCTCACTCTACTTACCAATTATCAAATCCACCTCCGTCAAATACTTAGGACTTCAACCAGTCCTCACACAGAATATCAACATCTACACAGCCTGCATTTCTCCATAATACCCTACCTCTACAAACAAACCATATCCGATTTATCTATAAATATCTCAAAACTAACCATCCAAATGTATGATCAAATATCAAACCAAGACCAAAATATAACTGGCCACACTCTTCCCTCTGTAAAATATCAATTCAAAAATTAGCACAGAGATATTCACCCCAACCCGGGTCCCACTGTTCTTAAAATAATCACTTCCAATCCCAAAATAACACAGCCACCTAATACATCTCAGCAAAAAACAGAACCCAAACTCACCTTACTAAATATGAACCCAAGAATTATGTGCAACACATTCCATGGCATACATGCCTACCTTGCTACATACACTCCTGATCTACTGAAACCTGGTTAAAAATAAGAAATAAAGGATAACAAGATCACCCCCACGATACAATATACTCAGGCATGACAGACAAAACAAGCATGCAGGTGGTGTAGCAATCCTCTATAAAAATTCCCCAACCATCAGCTTACTTCCACATGAAATACCCAAACTTATAAATGCTGAACTTCTACCACTCCTAAAAATCAACAATAGGAAAACTATGTTTAAATAGCAATTTATATTCCACCAGGGAATAACATTGATACTGCTGAAAGCATTCTGTATTGGATATCCCAACAAATTAACCATGAAGCTATAATACTTGGCGACTTAAATATAGACTATCAACTCAAATTCCACTAACCTAATGAATCTATAAACTTGTTCATCTTCAGACAATTAATAACTATACATACTAGAATTAATACAACTTCAGGGAGACGCTCAACATTAGACTGGATTCTTAAAAACAAACAAGGCAAACTGACAAAAGTAGGCTGCCTTTCAGATAGCATAAGTTACCACATACCAACATATGCTATTAGAACTCACCATAACCTAGATAAACACATTATCTATAATCAAATATAAAATACAACCAATCTCAGCAAAGATAATTTCAATGAAACACAAACAATATAACTGGAATGTACTTAGAACAATACCACTAGATATTGCTGTAGAACACTTTAATCATTCTTACAGTCCTTAAATCTAGCACCAGTACGTAATAAAAGAGTAAAGTTCAACTCCTCACCACGGCTGACAAAAGAAAAAAAAATCAGGACAAAAAGGGATAAAGCCTGGAAAAACTGGTATAAAATAGAACTCAAACTGCCTTCCAGCAATTTAGACATCTTAGAAACATTGCAAAACTCCATGTCAAACAGGATAAGCAAATATACTATACCAACCTACAACACAAACATAAAAAACAACCTAAAACTGTTTTAGTCATCACTAAATAAACTACTTCAACCTGGAAAAGATGACCACTCCCTCTCCAA
>NC_056743.1:1085725157-1085840451 GCF_019279795.1 Protopterus annectens | reverse complement strand
ATACTTTTCATCTTTGCTGTTTTTTGGGAGCCAAATTGTAGTCATGACCTAATATGTCAAGCAGACAGCTTAATGGGTTAAGAGCAAGACAAAAGTGGAGCGGTGACAGAGTCACCCTGGAATATCCTCCTTTAAATTTTTATCCCTGGAATAATAATTTATCCTTTATCATGTTGCTTAACTGCAAAGTGGTTTGCCACTGTTTCATAGTCTCTGTAATGTAACTGATCAGTGTAGGCTATATCGTTCACATTTTTAAGCACTCTTTTATCCATGAATATGGGATACTGTCAAATGCTTTTTTGAACTATGTCCATACCATACTTAGATTATTCCCCTTTTTACAATTCACCATTATGACTTTATTTAACAACAAATGATCCTTTGTGCCATATGACTTTCTTTTATTACCCTTTTGTTCTATTGCCATGATTGAGTTTTCTTCTAAATTACTATAAACTCTTGTCAGCATCAATTCCAGTATATAGTTTAAATGTCATCAGAAGGCAAGTTATTGGTCTATAACTTATAGGGTAGCTTGCAGGTTCACTCTTAAGTAGGAATATTGTTTTTCCTGTTGTTAACCAGGCTGGTGTCTGTCTGGGGTGTGCATATAAATAATTACTCATGGCTAAATCTTCATGCAAAGATGTTAATACTTTTAGCCAGAAGTCAGGTATTGCATCTGGGTCCTGTGTTTTCCAATTAGGAGCTTGTCTTGCAGCTTTCAAATCTTTTAGCTTCTCACTGCTGTTCTGATGTTTATGGTATTTAAGCTCTAGCAGGAGACTACAGCATAACACCTCTTAAGCGTGCATAAGACAGAGGATTACGATCTGTATCCCAGTCATAACAAGCATATTATGTGTCTAAGACATGGATGTCAAGAAATTCACCTCAAGATCAAAGCTCGAGCGGTGCATGTTTGCATCCATGTTATGAACATGTAATAAAGGTTACGATGGGTCAGACCCACTCATAATTCTTTGCAATGCATGTACATTTATCTACTCCACATACTACCAGTTACAGGGAAAAAAAGGTGTAGAAGTGAAAAGTGTTTTATCAGCTCACAGTGATGGTAAGGAGACAAAATATTCATTTGCTCGGCAGCCATGCTGGAATTGATTAGTTGCCAGAGTACCAGATGACTAGCCTGGAAAGTAAGGAATCTGCAGCTACTAGCAGTATCTCTTGGGGGGGGGGGGGGTGAAGGATCATACTGCCACTGGAGAGATATCCAAGGGATGGTCTCAGTAAGTGACAAAGAACACATCTCCCTAAAATAGCTCCTGCCAATCTGCACTCGAGCATGGAAGTATACTTGCTCAGGACCCATAAGCCCCCCGTCCTGACTGTACTTGTGTATATCCCACTGCATAGTAGACACACCCATAGGCCATGTGTGCAGGTAATGACATGGACATTTGACAGAGATAATGCCTTGAAAAGTTCATTAACCAGGAAAATTAAGCACTACCACAGGCCCTCCATGCACATACACACAAGCCATGCACTTCTTATGCAATGATGAGCATTATCAGGACCAGATCTGGTAGGAACTGGCACAGGATATGAACGTTCCATATGACCTTAACAGGTATTTTCCACTGGTATGACAAAAAGTTACTGATGTGATGCTCCATGCAAAGGAAAATGTATTCCAAGGGTGGACCACAACCACCCCCATCATAGAACTGGCTCACAGAAGTCCAGTTAGTCTTTAGTAATGCTCACCAATGAGAGACAGATGACCCTTATACCTGAAGTGGTTTAGATGTTACAGTCAGGCTGTAAGTAAGCACCCATGTGTCAGTGGGGAAATTAGCAAGTTAGTACTTCCATTACAATGCAGTACACACTATGGCATGATTAAAGTGTTGACCTGAACAAGACCCACCTGCATATCTGTCCTTCCTGGCACCTCTGGTGTGCAAATCTAACAACCTAGCAACTTACGGTTTAGATATATTTTCATGTGCAACAGTATGCGTGGTAGAGAAAGTTATGGAGGCATGTATGAGTGGGCTGACAATGGTGCCATGTACATTCGTAATTTCACAGATGACAGTATTTGAGTGGGTCCAGCACAATATCATTGCACAGGGATAACATCAGCAGGTCATCTTTATCTGTTGATGATGGCAATGTGTAAGTGACAGTCCAATGACACAGTGGTACTATCTGAAACATTGCAAATGGGAAGAGGCCATCCACATCCAGTATTACAGAAGCAGCTATACAGATAAAGACTGAGCACATAACCTCACCACTGCATGACAAACATCCCATACCTAAGAGTCCCACATGGATTCCACTTGTGTCCCTAGCCTACAAAGCATCTGGCATATGCACCACCTCTGAGGACACAAAGGACAGATGCAAAAAGAGAGTCATCACCTTGATTCAAGAACTGCCCCTGATAAGGCTGCAACATTGAGAATTAACCAAGGGATTTGCAGTTCAATGATACAGGCACAGACTGCTGCTACCTACAACAATGTGGAGATTGTACGACTGCTCGATGGCTTGCAGGAAGATGTGCACTAACTGCAAAATGAGTACAAGGACAGGGACTGCATAGTACAGTTGAGGATGCTGCGGCAAATATTGTCTCTATAGGTACATCCATGAGACAATACTCCCCACAGGCCATGCAATCTGTGATTGCGGGAGGGTCAGGATGTGAGGGGGGGGGGTTGGGCACAGGTCAAAGTCAGATGAAACAGACCACTGGTGAGACTGCAGCAGTGTTGGCTTTGGGCACACTCTCTGCCATCCTCCACAAGCTTTGTCCGGGTGGTGGGTGCTGCCACTTCTCAGTCTGACAAGCACCCAAATGAGGCATTTCATGGCCCTATAATTGTACTGCTTCCCTGTTGTTTGCAGGAACATGGACTAGCACCCACTGGTCACTGGTGTCATACTGGTCTTGCGCAGCACCACTTCTCAGCCTGAACACATGGAATGCCTCATTTGGGTGCATGTCACAACCTCATAGCTCTTCCCCTTCTCTGCCATGGACCAAATCAAGCCCAAACACTGCAAGCCAACACACAGGACACTAGTAGTAGTTATGTTGTGGCAGCATAACGTCACTACTGGAGGATGCGATTCCTGACTCTCCACAACCTCCCTGAGTACATGACTACTGAGTCTACCTCCCATAATCCTACATCATATTATACAGTTGCAGTCACTTGTTATGGTCTCCTCCCACCCCCACTTGTGCAAAATTTGTGAGACAGTCTCAAAAAACTCCAGCTCTACTCAGTCGCATATCACCTACTCCGAGCCGACCTCTGCCTAACATACAAAGCCATGTCTAACCCAGACCTGATAAACATGCTACACAAAGAAATCCCAATCTCTCTGAGCCACACGCTCCAGGGTCCTAAACCTTGTCACCACAATAAAACAGAACATGCTGGAGGGATAGATTCCTGTCCCAGAGACTTCCCCTGCTCTGATATGGGCTGCTCATTCATGTCAAGCAAAGCTCCTCATTAGCCCTCTTTAGGAGAAATCTTGACAATTGGATGGGTAATAGGAAATTCACCCCGGGAATCACTGCTGTGGCTCTGCTCGACAGGGGCACAGGAAAATTATTTTCTTGGGTGGCGAAAGCCAGGGAACTTGTTTGGCTAGGCTTGTATAGGCCCTAGGGCCGATAGGGTCATAGGTAAATACTAGGTTATCAGGACTATGCCCTGCTCGTTTCCTAAATCTGTATGGGTAGGGTATAGTGATTTCTGATACACAATGTGGCCAGCCCACGCACTGCCCAGTGTAGCTTGGATGACGTAACCCATACATCATTTTCTTCTGTACTGTCTGTGTTATGGCCCATTGTTGTGGACAAAATGCCATCTTTTTGCTATCATTGCTATGTAATGCATCTGCACTGTTGCTGTGTAACTCTCCACCCTGCCTTATTGCTACTGGCTGACTTGTATGACAGGCTCTGCCACAATTTCACCTACTTGCTCCAACTGTTTGAGCAACACCATGTTTCTGAGCATGATATACATATGTAGCATGATATTTGTTGTGCATTAAACTTATCAAAGTGTTCCTCCTGAGGTGTTTTAGATATTAGAAAAAGAAGTTATGTTATACCATAACGTTCCATCTGTGTTGTAGATCTCTATTCATTCATTACTGTTAGGACTTTGGTTCCGTCCTCGGAACAGACATAGCCATTTCCAAGCTCATGCCAACCAAAAACTCTCAGCTAAGACCTACCCATAATGCCACTCTCATAGTCTCTCCAATCAAGTTTGCCTGCCCCAATATTATACAGATCATAAGAGAAACACAGGAGGAGGCTTTGTCTGAGCAAATACCCTAACCAGAAATTCCTAAAGTCCACCAGGAGTCCAGGCAGGGGGAAGGGGGGCGGGAAGTAATGAATGAATAAAGATCTACAACACAGATGGAACGTTATGGTAAGACATAACTTCTTTACTTGATGTTGTAAATCTTTATTCATTTCTTACTGTTAGGACCGAGTCCCCGGCTACTTGAGTCCTGGGTGGTCCTAAGGAAGGATATTCCTGTGCACCACAGAACCAAAAGATGCTCATCCCCTGAAGGCCAAATCCAATTTGCAATGAGTGATAAAAGTATAAGGTCTTGCCCAAGTAGCTGCTGCGCAGATATCATCCACAGAGGCTCTGGAATGAAAAGCCACAAAAGTAGCCATCGATCTAGTAGAATGAGCCTTTATTCTGGAAGGTAAGGATAGCTTATTCTGATGGTAGATAAAGGTAATGATGTTTCTAAGCCAGGTGGATCGAGTCAGTTTGGAGACAGGTTTACCCAATCTGGGTCCTGCAAAGGCCACAGACAATTGATCCGTTTTCCTGAAAGATTCAGTCTTGTCTAAATAACAACGAAGCTGCCTATGAACATCAAGGGTGTGCAACAGATACTCCCCTCTGTTAGAATGCTGAGGGAAGAAAACCAGCAGGTCAATAGATTGGTTAATGGAAAAAACAGAAATAACCTTGGGCAAGAAAGAAGGGTCAGTACGAAGGGATACTCTATCTCTGTGGAAGTTCAAGTAAGGTCTCTTGACACTACGGCCTGCAACTCAGATACTCTTCTCGCTGAGGTGAGTGCTACTAGAAGTAGAGTCTTCCATGACAAAAATTTTATATCACAAGAATCAAAAGGCTCGAAAGGAGGGCCTGTTAGTGATTGAAGTACCAAGGTCAAGTCCCAGGGTTCTATGGGGGACTTGACAGGAGGTTTAACTTGTAAATACTCCTTTCAAAAAGATCTTGCACAAGCGGTGTGACATAGAAGAATTATCAAATCCATTATGAAAATTTGCGATAGCTGGTAAATGTACAGTGATTGTTGATGCTGAGGCTCCTGCATGTAGATGAGTCATCAGGTATTGTAGGAACTTTCAAATAGGCATAGAGAAAGGATCCAAGTTCTGATCTTTGGCCCAAATAGAGAACCTAGTCCATTTACTAGAATACATTTTCCTGGTGGAAGGTCTGTGTGAAGCCAGAAGAATTTCACGAACAGCAGATGAGATATCAGGCAGCCTGGCAATCATTGGAAGTGGAGGAACCAAACTGTGAGCTTGAGGCTGTGAAAATTGGGGTGAATCAGTCCCCGAGGATGAGATAGCAGACCTTGGGAATGATCCAGGATCCACTGGCTGTGAATCAGATGAGGCCATAGGAACGGAAACCAGACTTGATGAGGCCAATAAGGGGCAATGAGAATCAGTTTGCTTCTCAACCTCTGAACTTTCTGGAGGAATTTCAGGATGAGGGGAAAGACCCAGGGGCCAACTGTGCATTACAGAGTCCCTCGGGGGTTCACCCTGAGGGGGGAATCAGGGCAAAGTAGCTTCTGCATTTGTTGTCGAAGGGGGAAGAAAACAGATCGCAGGAAGACTTGCCCCAGCGGCGGAAAATCCGATCTACTATTACAGGATTGAGGGATGACTCATGAGGCATCCGGATGTTCCTGCTCAGATTGTCCGCATTAAGGTTGGAACTCCCGGGAATTTGCGTTGCTATAAGAAAGCGATTGGAAGCTATCGCCCAGAGCCAAATCCTCATGGCTTCTCGACACAGGGGGTAAGACCTGGTTCCACCTTGCTTGTTGATATACCAGACTGACATGTCTTAATGAATTGCAATGGTCCCAGAAGGGAGGCATGTATGGAACGCTTGCAATGCTAAGAGAACTGCCCTCAGTTCCAGGACATTTAAGTGCAAACTGGCCTCCATGGGGGACCAGGTGCCTTGGACCATCTTTCCCTGGAAAAGCCTCCCCCAACAGGGAAGCGTCCGTGGTCACTGTGCCTGTGGGCTGGGGGAGACAGAATGGTCAACACCAAAGATTCGATTCTGACTTCATCCACCATAGCATTTCTTTCTTGCAAAGGTTTGTAAGACATATCATGTGGTCGAGTGGGTAGGTTAAGATCGATCATTGTGAAGAAAGGAGCCACTGTAGTATTCTCATGTGCAACCTCGCCGGTGATGCTAGAATAATGGCAGCTGCGATGGAGTCTAAGAGTTGCAGTGCAAGGCGTGCTGGTACAAAGGTCTGTGGAAGAAGGGCTTGGATTTGGTGTCTTATTTTTGAAAGCCTGTGAGGAATGAGGGAAGCTTGACAGGATGTTGTGTCGAAAACTGCTCCAATGAATTTGTGTTTTTGTTGGGGGCATTTGAGATTTGTCCTTGTTGATTGTAATCCCCAAGCAGAGATTGAGGCCTTGAGTGTAAGAGAGGCTGCGGATTAGAAGATTCCGGGTCAGGGCAGTAAGGAGCCAATTGTTTAGATACGAAAACACCTGGAATCCTTGTAGTCAAAGATGAGCTACTACAACTGTCATACACTTGGTGAACACTCGGGGGGGGGGGGGGGCTGTCGAGAGACCAAATGGCAATGCCCTGAACTGGTAGTGATTGGCTCCCAGCCGGAAGTGGAGAAATCTACGGGAGCAGTGATCCATCTTTATGTGGTAATACGCATCCTGAAGGTCTATACAGCACATCCAGTTGCCCCACCCTAGAAAGGGGAGAATGGACTGTACCGGAACCATCCGGAATTTTTGGGGTTTGATAAATTTGTTCAATAGGCTGAGATCCAAGATTGGTCTCCAGTCCCCTGTCTTTTTTGGCACTAAAAAGAACCTCGAGTAAAACTCGGATCCTCTCTGGTCTGGTGGGACTGGTTGGATGACTCTTTTTCTTAGCAGCTTTTCCATTTCTAAGGCTGCTACCTCCCTCTGACTGGCTGGCACATCAGAGATTCGTTTGGCAGGTCTGGGATTTAAATCGAATGGTATCTGGTAGCCTCTGGATATTATTCTCTGCATCCAAACATCGGTAGTAATAAGTTCCCAGGCTGGTAGGTGCAGAGAAAAACGAACCCCGACTGCTTCTAAAGGAAAGCAATCGGGCCGCTGCTCAGGAGCACTGGTAAGGTCGGCTGGAGAAGGAATCTCTAGCGCCCTGGTTACGTGGACCCTCTCTACCTCGAAAGCGGCATCTTCCAGATGAGTTGCACCCTCTGCCCCAGGAGGATTGCTCACGAGTGTCATGAAAAGATCCTTGGGATTTCTTGAACCACAATTTTCCTCCTCTCTGGTTCCTGGAGTAGGACTTCGGGGGGGGGGGTGGAAAAACGTATGCCCACAGCAGACAAGGTCTTTCAGTCTATCACTTTGTGCTAGTGTGTCTCATACTTTGGGACCAAAAAGTGCAGATTTGTCAACAGGCGCATTGACGAAGGAAAATTTAAAGAGGTCTGCGAAATCACACAAACGCATCCAAGCAAGGAGTCTCATGACAATGCCTGATGCGGCAGCTTGAGCTGCCCCCTCGGTGGTGTGAGATATCAAACAGATTGAGGAGTTCGAGATAGATTCAAGGGTAGCTAACTTCGAGGCGACAGTGTCACGCACCTCATCAGGCAGTACCCCCACCAAAGAGGAAGACATTTCAGAGATTAGGTTTCTTTGGAGGCGAGTGAAGTGTGTCAGATAGTTCAGCGGCCGAATGGCAAAGGTTGCTGAAGCATAGGTCTGCTTCCCTAGTCTGTCCATGGCCCGAGACTCCCTGCTCAGAGGAAGGACAGTGGAATTATCTTCTGCCAGTTCCCTCTTGGTGACCACTGCCACAACCATCGAATCAACCGTCAACTGCTTGGACCAGTTGGGCTGGTCTTCAGGGGTGGATAGAATTTTGTCTGGCCTCCGGGGGACAGGTTCTACATTGTCCAGGGCCTTCCAGGCACGCTGCATGATCGGCTTAATAAGCTTGTCTGCAGGTGGGGTCACCCAAGAAGTAGATGGCCAGGCATGGAAGGCCTGCAAGAACACCAATTCCTCAGAAAAAGAGTTAAGAGGACTTCCAGTCTCCCCGCTGCTTGAGGATTTTGAGAATGTCTCCAAATGAGACGTCGTCTGGGGGAGACCATGGGGACCCTTCCCCCTCATTGCAATCAGTGTCTTCAGGTGATAGATTCCTCAGGGGAATCAAGATGCTTCCTCTTAACCATTTCTTCTGGGGTGGCTCCCCAGTGGGATCTTTTGAGGAGGACTCTGGAGAAAAGGTTCTCTTCAAAGGGAGGTCTTGCAGCTCCCGTGCCTGGCATCCCGAAGTAGGGGGTTGGGACAGCTGCATGCTAGAGGGGGGTTCTGGTGCAGATGTCACTGATGCTGACTGCGAGCCTGCGGAGGCAAGAACCCTCTCCATCACCTGGAAAGCAGGCCCGCCTGAGGAGGGAACAGAGAAGGACTACCGGGGTCACACACCCCCCTGAGGAGCTCCGAGAGGACTGAAAGCTGTCAGAGCCGTGGACATGGATGGCACCAGCGAAAAATAGGTGCCAGGCTAGGTACCAAGGTGCCAACAGTCCAAACACTGCTCCAAGAGTGCACCGGCTCCAACAGAGCCGATGCAGAAAGGGTGGTCGGTGCCGACAGGGAAAATACCATAGTTGGGGCTGAGACGGTATGCACCGGGGTGGACATCGGTACCGAGATCTCCGTGGCCTGGGTAGAGGCTGGAAGAGGATAAACAGGAGAATATGCTGTTAAGGATTCCGGGCCAAAGGGGAGGAAAGGTCTAGCTGCAGTGGGTAACCCCTAGCTGCCGGAAGTTGGTCCACAACCCGCACTACATCTAGTTCAGAAAGACTCCTGGTGGATCTAAAGGAGGCTGCTGAAGAAGAATCAGGTCTTTCAAGAAAGGGGCTAAACCAACGCCCCAAAAATACAAGTGGTAAAGGGAGGCCTACCAAAGGCAGGAGAGATGGACAGTACCAACGATGGTAGAGATTTAACTACCAAATTTAAAGGGTAGGAAATAGAAGCAGGTTATAGGCGATAGTAAGAAAAGGCTAAACTGACTAAAAAAATGACAAAGTTTGAAGAGAAACTACACAAAAAAATCACAAATTTCCACTTCGCTTTGAGAGAGATGGCTAGGCATGTCTGACGAGGAACGCAGCAAATGAGATCTGGAGAGACTATGAGAGGGGCATTATGGGTAAGTCTTAGCTGAGAGTTTTTGGCTGGTGCAAGCTTGGAAACGGCCATGTCGACTCCAAAGACGGAACCAAAGTCCTAACAGTAAGGAATGAATAAAGATTCACAATATCAGATGCATTCTTTCAGCAGTCCAAATACTTGGCTCTACTGTGTTTATTGTTTTTGCTTGGGCTAGTTACTGGCAGTTTTCTCCATAGTTTGGGGGTTGTGTATTAGGCTCATCATTATGGCTCTAGAGCATATGCAGCATTGCATGCGACAAACAACATATTGCTTGTAGAATGTTCCAGCATGCATGGTACCTTCTATGTACAGGACAGCTGTCTGACATATTTGTGCACCTATCAGCCAGGTGACCATGTTGGAAGTCCCCTTGAAAGAACCAATGGCATAGTTTGGAAGTATGCAAAATGCATGAATCACATGAACTGCCTGGATGGTGTATAGACATAATAAATGATGAAAGAATAAATAAATGTGTCAAGTTGCTCTGAAAACTTTTTTATTTATCTGAATAAAAGTTTTCATAGCAACTTGTGTTTATTATATTATTTTTTTTTTCAGTAGTAATAAGTTAAACATTATAAAGAATGCCTTAAGCATTATAGACCAACTTGCAAGTCAGGCAGTAGAAGCCTTTCCTGTTAATGTACTGCAAGCCATCTGGACCAGATGGGCCTTGTTAATAATGTGGGTGCAGTCTATGGCTCCCAGGACCTCATCAAAACAGACTGATGAAAAGCCTGCAATGCACTGATTTTTCCCCACTGCAGTCCTAGAGACCCAGATAAAAGTCCCTCCACTTGAAGGAGCATAATATTGAGGAACTGGTTTAGCATTCACAAGGCTGATGCCAGCACTACCCCCCCCCCCCCCACACACGTCAGTGAAGGTCCAGTACACTAGTTGGGTACTGATACACAAAAACCTTTGTGCTCACAGAACATTCATCCCCCTTTGATTATGAGACACAATTTTACTGGGTCCTTTACAGTATCCTTGTCCACTTGGAAGCTGTCCACAATCTGTTGGTCTGTCATTTTTTTGTATATCCAGTCACTCTAGTGAATAACAGTTGCAATTAGGATTCTGCACATCCTCACTCTCACTTTAGCTGCTGCACCATGCCTCTGCATATGGCCCTGGAAGCCCACATTCCTTGTTGAATGTAATCCTCAGTTTCCTATGTTCATAGTTGGACCCCCCCACCCAAAAAAAGTAGACAGTGCTGTGCCATGTGAGTGCCATGAGGTCTTGGTTACACATACACTGACATTTGCTACATGCTTCCTGACATCCACTACAGGGTATGAAGTTGTTGCAGAGGTAGTTTACCGAGTAGGGCTCCTTCCTTTGCACAAAATCCTCAATACTGTAGTTGTATGACTGTAAACAGTGTTGCACAAAATGTCAGCTTTGCATTACATCATACTATCAGGGTTATGCTAATGAAACCACACTGTGCCACTTTCTGTAGATCACTGCCTGTGTGCAAGGCTCTACCTATATATGTTAACACAAGCCATACAATCCATGCTGAGCACAAAGCATGTGAGTTATGTGCTCATGCATGTGGCATGCGTATGCTCATTACGTTTCATGAAATATGATTGACAAATGTGCATTTGTGTACACAGGTTCACCATAATGCTCAAGTGGACCTATCAAGTGGTCACAACTACCTCAGCAACTGGGAAAGACAGGGTTCCTGCATGGTGTGCTGGGGAAAACAGGATTTTCCTATTCTTCCTGCAGAGAATTCAAGGGGCACCTGCAGGCTCAGGCTGATTTTTTTTAAAGGAGGTGAACACCTGATATGAAATGGCCCAGGTACAGAAAAATGTCACTGGCATCACCCATGCTGGGGAGCAATACCTTTAGAGTTAGACTGACCTGAGGTGGTACCATCCTGACCTGTTCTGACAGTGAGATACAGATGTTAAGGAGAGCTCTTCACACTATCATGCAGAATAATCCCAGGGACTCTGCAATTTTTTACATCTTGCACCTATGATCCTACGCTTTCAGTCATTATACATAGCTCAGGACCAGATGAGAACAGCAGCATGGACTAATTGGTGAACTCTGTTCCTGCTTCATCACCATAAAATGGTCTAGCTCCTGTGAGACTGTAGTTGTTGCCTCAATTCACCACTCAAGCAACACTCCCTTTTTAAAATATTCATGAAAAAGACCCAGAGGTTCTTAACTCCTTTCTCCTTCAGCAAAAGCTGCTGTTCCCCTCTACCTAAAAACTGAAATCCACTCTATCCTGGAAGAATACCATGGCCTCATAAATTCTGAGATGCTGACTTTCACCCCAGCCATTTTGAACACAGCAGTAAACTTCTCAAGTCTACTTGAGAGGGCATGGTAAGATGACACTAAAGGGCATTGTGTTCTCTAAACAGACATGATATTTAGCATGAGCAAGAAAGAAGATGGGGGAAAGAAAAGTAATTGCATCATGTTAAGCATACTTAAATATGCTACTGATACATGTAACCTGGTATGAACAGCAGAAGAAGGGAGTTCTGCGTGCATTGTAGGTGCTGAGAAGTGCACTGCTGGCAAACTTACAAGAGTGAGGCAATGCTAATTTATCAAACATTAATCATACCCTGATTCAGGAATGGGGTCAATTCCTGCCATGATAACAGAAACCTAAAGCACTTGGAGAAATTATATAAAAAACAAACAAACAAAAAAAAAAACAGACATATCAACTAGACTCCCAAATGATGTGTACGGATACTATGTCCATGAAAATAATGAAGAGATGGAACAACATTGTGCACCGTGTAAAGCCAGACATCCATCATGAGCAGCCTAGTACCCCATACCTATACAGGACATCCTACTACATATGCTGGGGTACACAGTTGCAAGCTTTTTCCAAGTCCATAAGACATTTGTAGAATGGATTATCAAATGTTTATAACTCCTCACATAACACAGCAGGACTAAAGAGCTGGTCCACTATTCCATAGCCTGGAATGAAGCTGTACTGCTCCTCAGATATCAGAGATACAATTACTAGCTACAGTATCCTCACTAGCACTCCAGCAAAGGCCTTTCCAGGAAGAAATGAGATTCTTGCCTACTGCTAGAGCATATTCACTGGTAGCCTTCCTTAAAATGGGAACAATTATTCCAGTTTGTTAGGCTAGAGGTACTATCCCTGGTGTCAATACAATAACCAAGATACACACTAGCCATACTATTCAAACATGCCCAATGCTTTCAACATTTTATGCTGGATTGCATTTACACATGCAAACTTACCACTATGGAGGCCTATGAATACCTCGCTAACATCAGACACACTGAAGGACTTCACCTCACCAAGGAATTCAGTTGCTGTTCCCTGATAAGCAAGTTCATCCACTAGGTTAACAAGTTCCTTTCACCTCTTGACAGTCTCCTCAAGCAGTGGCCTACAGTTCCATGTCATTTCTAACCAAAAACTGAGAAAGGTCCCACCACTCATTGTCAGTGTTCCCACTCTGAACACAGTGCAAATTTTCAATGAAGTAAGAACTGAGCTACAGAAGTCTTCACCAAAGTGTCCAAAATGGGTGCCTGTTCACATCCGATGAACTTCACTGCAATTCTTAGAACAGCAGATATAAATGCAAATAACATAAAAATATGCATGCAAATGACAGGAATATATACCATGTCCCAGGATGGTGAGGCTATAAATGCAAATAATGGTTATCTGTACTACAGCCAAGGCAGCAATACTCTGGAATATTCTAAGGTACAACAATCTCAAAGTTGGTATATACAAGTAGCAGGGTGTATGTGTCTGTCTGTGTGTGCATCTGCGTGTGTACCTGTGTATGTCAGGGTACTTTAAACTCAGAGAGGGAGTTTCATCCGTTGCTGTATTTTGCCTCATGTCACACTTGGGTCTGCAATTGTGGGTACTGCACATATAAATTAGAAGCCATACAGAAGATATAGCCAAAGGGCTCCTGAAATCTTGAGCATGTTACCACATTATCTCAGAAGGTTACACACTCTTTACAAATGTTTTTGTATACATGCACAAACAGAATGTCAAAAATTTTACAGGTGACCATCTTGTCTACTAGAGAACAGTGCAAAAGTACAGCCTTCCTTCATGAACCTCTGAGGATTTTACGTGTAGCTGTGCAAACAGTTTAGACTGGCAATTAAAGTACCCATGGGTATTGCAACAGCAAATTTTCTCTAATCTACTCAAAATCTAATACGAAATTAAGTTTTCCTCTTATTGAAGATGGAACCTTTGCAGTACTGAGCAGAAAAGTAAATACAAAAGTACCACAATAAGCACATAAAGAAGGTTGCCATTTGATATGTTGTTACTTCTCTACAGAGCTGAAATTCACTGAAAGCATTTTTTGAGAAGTGATTATCTGTTGAAATTCTGAGGATTTTAATTGTAGTTCTGCTGTTCCAAGGATCACAAGTGTAAATGAGGACAGTATACTCGAAGATCTACTGCAGGATTGGACTTGGTTCATTCTCCCTACTCCAAGTTAGTTCGCTCATAATTAGTACATACAAAATGGTACAGATGTGGAAGGCACTGGTGTTCGATACCTGTTAAAGAGTTCCAGAACTTGCTATTTTTCTACCTGAAACACAGTTTAATTTTATGAAGTGCTGGCCCCTGAACTATCAGGTCTCAAAGATCTTGAATCATGGGCAAGAGATTGTGAATTCCTTTTACCAATTAGTGCCCATTTCAGTTACTGTCAAACACAAAATAATATGTACTGAGGGTATAACCCCGGTGCCATCTATCGCATACTGTCTGAGCAAACTGAACTGTAAGTCTCTGAAAAAGGTTTGTCAACTAGCAACTGCAATTAAATGTCTGTCAAAGTAAAGATTTCAGTCACTCATTCATTGATACCTGCTTTCATGCTACTCAGAGTTTTTCCCCTTTGGAGTGGAACCTATGTTGGTACTCAATGGGCATAAGGCAGAGAACTAATCATGGGCAGGATGCCAGTCAGTTGCAGAATGTTTACAAACACACATTTGTTCATCCACTGCATGCACATCTACAAGCAATTTAGAAGACCACTGATTTACCTAATGGTATGCCTTTGGGATGTGAGAAGAAGCCACAGCACCCAGGAAAATCTGCATGGACATGGGAAGGGTATGCAGACTGCATACAAAAGGCACTCTAGCTGGCATCTCAACTGGAAAACTAAGAGTTGTGAGGCAACAAAACAAAAGAGCTGCACCACAAATGGATGCCAAGATGTCTACGTTTCACAAAATTATGATTACACATCTAGCAGGACAAAGCTCTCCATACATCAAACCTGCATTTCTAACATGGATTATATCCACTGGTCCAGCTGGAAAAGGAGGACTAGTGATGATCTGCTCTTTGTAAACTATTGTTTGTGCTCAAGAATATGGATGTTTGTTGACACTGCCTCTTGTGGAATTGAGTAGTATCCACTGATGACAGCCCAGTTCACACATACATACCCTTCTCTTTATGAACCCACCTCTCACAGTGGGATGGTAGGGCATATCAAAATATGCAGAACCACTCCTAATGACTTCCTAAATGATAGCCTCTCTCAGCTGATCCTTGTCCCTAAAATGGGGAACAAGTAGGCCAACTAGTTGGGAAGGGCTAATAATCAGCAGGCAGTGGGGGTAAAACAAAAAAAAAGTCATTTAATATGTGCGTTGTGACACGTATATTAAAATATTTTAAATACATTCAGCTACAGTTTCTAGGAGTTAAAACTCTTACTCCCACCAGTCATTTATTTTCACTAATTTTAGCCCCACAAATGTTATTTTGGGGATGAGACTCTGCAAGTAACTTAATAATATGTTTATTACCATCTCCATTGCTCTATATGGGTTCTTATTAGATGTTCAACAGCTTAGATTGTTGAATGCCTAATAATTGACACCTAAGCATCAAAACTTTAGAACTGCAAACGGCCACATACACAAATTATTTCTTCTGGAAAGAATTTGCTTGGCCATTATTGGGGATTTGCCCTTTCTCCAATGTACAGTGATCTCGGAGTTGGTATATTTAGTTGGGGGGGGGGGGGCAAACACCCCCCACTATGTTTGGGTTCAGAAGTTTATTTTATTTCGCGAAGGCCTAGCAAATTCTTTCCTGAGGAAAGAATGGCCACTCACGATTTTTAGGTTTCGATGCTTAGGTGTCGATGTTTAGAAATTCGACAACCTAAGCTTTCGACGGAGTAATATAGACGCCTCTATTTTGTAATTTCAACTTTCAGCTTGCTAAAACAATTGGATATCTCATACACAGATAATACTCCTTGGTAAGGGAAAACAGAACAAGTACACTACACATACCGAATTACAAGCAAACAAAAGGCAATTTCCCCCTGCTTCAGACTATTGTACTGCTTTCTCCTATACTGATTACATCTCAAACCGCAACAGCAGCAACATTTAAAACACACCACAAGATGGCAGCATCACTTTATATATAACTTTAGAGAGGCATACCAGGGGGAAAAATATATATTGGGTATCAAAAGCTCTGCTTTGTGCTTTCCTCCTCCTGAAAGCCAAGTCTGACACAAGAAAAGTTACGGCCTTTTACACATGACCTACATCGACAGACTGAAAGCCCTGTCACTGTACTCTGTATCTTACAGACTGCTGAGAGGCGATTTGTGCTTGGCCTATACAATCTCAGACCCTGCCCTAATGGAAATACTGCACATCCACAAGTCAAATGAGACAAGATTCACTTGTTCTAGGGATCTTAACCTAATCTGTGATATTAAACAGGACATGCTGAAGAGACAGATATGCCTCCCAGAGATTGCCACTCCTCTGGAACAAGCTTCCAAATCATGTAAAACACAGCTCCTCAAAGATTCTATTTAAGCTTAACTTAGACAACTGGATGGGAAACCATAAATTTACCACGAGGGGGGGGGGGGTCACGTATGTCCCTCTTGATTAAGGTCAGTCAGTGCTGATTATAGACTTGTGCTGCAAATACAGACCATACAACTTGGTCATAAGGGATCAAGGGTTTATAACATGGCTAGGCTTACAAAAGCCCTAGGACTAATAGTCTAGTAACCTCCTATGAACACAGAAGATGCCATAATATTTTCAAGTGCCAATGACTCGCATTAACTCATCTTGCTTTTCAGTTCTTTGTGCACTCTAGCCCAATTGCCCTTCTGTGAGAAAGTTTCCAAATAAATATTTTTCAGAAGCAATTTTCACAGTAATCATTCTAAAGATTCTCTTCAAAGTTATAAGATCCAGTTATTTCCTACAAACAGATTATTTGAAATGTTACACAACTTTACTACATTATGAATTCATCTACGTGAACAGACTACTAGAGTAAACTAGTCAAAAGCCAGTTTGTGCCACAAAGAAATTCTTCAGCCAAGATATTCTTTTCTGTGGTGGCTTGCTGCAGATGCACATGCGAGTGTACTGATTTACCAGGAAGTCAGGAGAAGGGTTTAATAATGCTCTCACCACTAAAGGTACATCTCTGTAGTCTGCGGCTCAGCAATTCTGAATGATGTGCATCAATCTCAGCACTTCTCAGCTAAGAGGAACTGGTGGAGCAGCTGTACTGATTAAAGCTATGCTGATATCAATCAGCATAGCATTTGCACGGAGGGTAATTTTGCTCATGTGTCAGCTACCTACTGCAGACACTTAATATGGATACACACACTCACACACACACACACACACACACACACACACACACACACACACACACACACACACACACACACACACACACCTTTTATCAATGGCACTCAGGTATGCTTTACTTACAGCACAACTTGGAAGAAATATTCTATAAATTTCCTAGGTATTATAGAATAAGCCCATTAAAGATACTTATAAATTCATAGATCTTGCAATGCTATTGAATCAATTTATGCCTTAACAGCAGCATTCCCTCAGGCTGCACCTCCTTTCCCCTTAGGGCCATACTAGTCAATCCTGGAGTATATTTGTTACATTTTAAAGGAAGACAGTGTGTCACACTGTTTAGCATGCAGATGCAGTTTATTCCGGAGTTTTGGGAGGAGCTGGGTTATAAACCCGTCCCTCTACAGCGTTTTATTTATCTGCTGGTGAACATTTAAGTCCTTGGTTCTAGTCCTGGTGGAGATTAGACTTGTGGAGATACAGAAGATCAAGAACAACTGGGAATCTAATAGTGTTGTGAGACAGAGATCTTCTCTCAAAAGTCTATAAGACAGTGAATGAAGGGATACTGCTTCCAGCCACTTACAGCTCAGGGGCTTTAGTCCGGTGTTCTTTTTGATTAGGAACATTTGGTACTGTTCTAATCATTTGACATGTTTAGTGAGATTAATCCCATAGGGGGAAATGTACTCTATAACTTGTCTCATCAATGCTGTGTATAAGGGAGTGACTACATCTTTAGACCTTGAAAGTACTGCTTTGTCAATCAGTTGTGCTAAACAGAAGAATTTCCTGGCAACCACTGTCATGTGAAGGTCAATACAGGGAATTATATACCCAAGTGGATGCAGATATTAAAATTTAGGTGTCCCAGAGTCATTATATAAAAGGGAGTAATTAAACTCATTGGTTATTCTTATCACAGAGGCACAACATGAAATATGTTTATTTGTGTGACTGTCTCGGTTTTGCTTCCTTTGCTTTTTAATAATTTTCCTAAGAGCAGCACAATAGAAAAGGACAGCAATTTGTCAGTTGTGGCTAACTGAATGGCCTGACTTCAGTAAGGTACAGAAATAATGGATAGCATGCAGGATGGTCTGCAATTTTGCAGGAACAGCTGTAGCATTTCACTTATAATTTTCTTGAAGATAAACTAGTTGATAAACCCTTTTAGTGTTCTATGAATAGTACAAGAAACCTTTGTCTATACATGGTTATACTAAATTTAAATGTTTTACTTACACAGTTTTAAATAGATAATTTGGGGTTGTCCTCCCAAAATAATTTTTTTCACTGTATGATATTTTAGCTATAGGATTGTATTTAGACAGTGGTCCTACATAATTCTCAGTTTTTGAAGGTTCAAGTCGTAGAGATTACGTCCCACTTCTGCTTGGTTCCCAGGGATCTCACAGAACTGCAGCAGCAAAATAAAAGGAGTGTGTAGAATAACAGATGTGTTATACCTTTAAGAATCATTTCTAAAATCTGAACGTGCAGTATAAATAGCAGGCATGTGCTAACTTCAGTGCCATTTTGTGAGCACAACCAGAGTGTGAACATCTATGCATGAGACTGCTAGTTTGTATACATATATATTTGTAAATATGTTTGTGTTGGTCTATAATAAAGCTTCTTGAACAGAACCCACAATGTTAGTCTACTTCATCCTGCCTAGGTGAGCAACATGGTGTCAGAACCGGGATTCCAGAGACTGCTTTTCAAAGCCATGAGGTGCAGAGTTAACAGTGAAGGTGAACTAAGTGAACTGAGAGCAAAACAAAAAGGGCTCAAAATAAACTAAAGGTAATGAAAACTTGCACAACAATTTATTTCATAAAAAAGATAAAACGGAGCACTACAAGGGCACAAAAATGCGCTACTAAGCAAACAAACAGCATGAAAATGTTTATTAAGCAAACGAAAAGCATAATTAATAATTTTGAACATTTCACTTAAAAAAAGTTTGAGATTTGATAAAACGAGCATTAGAAAAGCACATAAAGGGTTCAGAATTACCTCAGAATTGCAAACAGGGCATGTTTAAAGTTAAACGAGCATAAGAAAATAGAATGGGCATGAGAAGAGATTAAATGATTCAAAGTATCTCAAAATGTGTAAAAGTGCTTACAGTGCGTGTTTATTACTGTGCATTTATTCCAGAGTGTTTGTTGTGTCCAAGGTGCCACTATTTCATAAAGTGCAGTCAAATACAGCCATTTTGAAAAGTTTCTTATGCTGGGTGCATCTATTCACAGAGTGTCACCATTACGGAGTGCTTCTTGCGCTACACAGAGTCATTTAGCAAAGTACAGCCATTTTGGGGAAATTTCAGTGTGCTGTGTACAGTCTATTCGCAAAGTGCAATTACTTTTAAATGTTTCTTACTCTGAGCTTCTTCTGTCCAGTTTATTTGTACAGTGCAGTTATTTGAAATGCTTCTTAGACTAATAAGAGGTGATTTCAAGTGTATTACAGTGCCCGGGAAAAGTATTTCACAATCTTCAGTTATACAGAGGCTTGTTGTGCTTTTGAGTGTAGTTACAAGTATTGGCATACATTTCAGACATATGTACATGTGTGTGTGTTCGTGCATACTGGCAAAAGTCTTCACGGATATGTATTAATATGGCAGACAGCTTTCGCAAACTGCTACCACTTTTGTTTGAGAATACTGCAGAGGACTGGAGGAAAAAGTACATTTGGTGAAGTTATCTTTCCTTTTTATCTGCCCATGAAACTGTGGATTTGTACAGCAGACAGCACATCACAGGACTCTTCAACTTTCTTCTCCTAAGCTCGCTGTGCCTACTGGCCCAGCCCTCCTGGATATCCAAGGCCATTCTCAGGATAGCAAGTCTCACTCTGTTTGCCTGACTCCCTACAGGGACAGTCCTAGCTTTCTCCCAGAAGAGAGAGTTAAAGGATTAAAGAAAGTATGTAACATGCTACTATCCCTACTGCAATTGGCTTGAGAAACTGTTCTATCACTTGTCTGGTGCTAAATTGCCTGCAGCTATACCCTTCTTACTGTGAATTCCCCTCATACCTGCCTCATCCCTGGCTCTTTTTCCCTACATCAGAGCCGTCTTGCTCCCTGCACCTATCGGTCTGCTTTAGTGGTTCCTCTCCTTACAAACTCAGGATCTGTCCACTAGGTGGCAGTGTCTACCCATCTATAAGCCCTCTTCCCTCACTCCTTCCCACCCACTACAATAGAACATATTAATAGTCTTCTCTCTCTAACTCCACCTCTGGAATCTGTCTTCTCCTTTCCCTTCGTACTGTACTCCAAGCATCCCTTTAACCACCCTGCTTACCTTCCTCTGTACTTACCTTCACCAGACTGACTGTTTTTCACACTGTCCTGCTGCCTACCTTCCTTGGGTGTAACCCGCTCCATTCGCCCTGTGGGCTCACTCTGCTCCCCCATATCCCACCCACCCCATTGCATCTACACATACTCACCTAACCACTCCTACTTCCTCTCTACCTATTACACTCAACCCCTTTCATCATCATTTTCTTCCTACCTCCTCCCCCTACACACCATCACCTCACACTTCTCTTCATATTTAATAAGGCAATACCTATTTCTAACCCTTTCTCCACACTATATATTCTACTTTATCAAAGCCTCAACATGCTTACAAAACTTACACCATTCTCAATTCAACTAATACTTCTTCTGAACCTTACTTATATCCACTACTTTACCCAGCCCAGCTCCTCAAACCACACACCATTCCTTCACACAACCAACTCACTCCCTACAACTCACTTACACTCATTGCCACAATCTCCCCTGGACTGTATCCCATTAACATCCATCTGTTTTTTTCATTGCAAACTAAGCACTCCTTATAAACTCTCTAGCCCCTCTCTAACCTCCAATATCCACACAAATCTAACAATATACAACATACAAACAAGGCAATCCAAACACCTTATCAGCATAATCCAACACCTAACAACCATACTTCTATCTGGAGATATACACCCTAACCCTGGCCCAAACACCACTTCCTCTACATCTAAATCCATCCTACTAGCTTCTCTAAATGCCCAAAGCATAGCTAACAAAATCCCCAACCTCCATGCCTGGCTTCTCCACAACAAACCTGACATCTTAGCTATCCCTGAAACCTGGTTAAAACCTCATATAAAAGATGCTGAAATAGTACCACCCAACTACTCCATCATCAGAAAAGACAGGGCCCACAAAAAGGGTGGTGGAGTAGCTCTACTCTATTCATCCTCCCTATCCATTACTCCCTATAACAAACCCATTCCTCACTTCACCAATGCAGAATTAATATTAGCTCTATTTCAATTAAATAAACACAAACACATATGCATAGCCTCTCTTTACATCCCCTGGAGACAATATCTCAGTACTTGAGGATATTCTTTCCTGGCTTTCCACCAATATCAGTAATGAAACTATTATCATGGGAGACACAAATATTAATTGGTCCTCCATTCATTCCCCTACATACCCCCTAAACATCAACGTATACAAGTACTCTCAGCTCATCAACTTCACTACCAAGCCCTCTAAAGACTTCTCCAGTGGCAGCACCCTAGACTGGATCTTAGTCTCTCATCTCCACTACTACCCTGACAGTGGAACTCTTTCCAATTCCCTCAGCGACCACCTTCCCATTTTCACTAGACATATCCCTTCTCCATTACAAGTAACTCATAATTACATCAGCACTCGCTACCTAAAAAACGTCAACGCAAAAGCCTTCTCAGACTCCTTAAAATCAATTAATTGGAACCCTCTAAAAACTCTGCCCCTGGATAATGCTGTTGCACACTTCAATACAACTTTCCTAAAACTGCTTGATAGTTTTGCCCCATAAAAACCAAAAGACTAAGAAACAAAACCACCCCCCTGGCTAACAAAAAACACGCTGCCATGCGACTCAGAGAAAAAGCCTGGGCACGTTACCAAAGAAACAAAACTCCCACCACCCTTAATGAATTCAAAACACTTTGCAATATAGTTAAAAAGCTTATCACAGCAGATCGACAGAATTACTTCTTTCTCCAAAACAACCATAAAACCAATCCACAAAAATTCTGGAAAGGCATCACTACCCTCCTAAAACCTGGCTCAACTGAAAACCCAAGCCCAGACCCAAATGCACTAGATATAGATCTGGCCACCCAATTCAACTCTTTTTTCATAGACTATTTCCAAACTAACCTCATCCTTCTCTAATAACACTTCACCCCCTATTTCTGCATCCCCCTCGTCACCCCCTTCACCTCCAGTCTCGCATTCCCTATCCTCCCAACTCCCACCATTCTACATAAAACCCATTCCTACATCTATCATAAAAAACTCCTGCAAAAGCTAAAACCATGCACCAATGCCCCCGATAACATTCCCTCATTTTTCCTCAGCATAGCTGCCGAAGCCATTGCCTTCCCCATCAGCATCCTAATCAATTGCTCTATCCAAGAAGGTCTTGTACCCAAACTCTGGAAAAGGGCTTTCATCATTCCCCTGCACAAAGGAGGGAATAACAGCAATATTACTAACTTCTGTCCTATCGCCATCCTCTCTCCTATATCAAAACTCCTAGAGAAATGTATCCATCTTCAACTCCTTCCCTATCTCTTAGACAATAACTTATTAGCTTCCACACAACACGGATTCAGATGCAGTCACAGCACCATGACTGCCCTCCTAACCTTCCTGGAAACTGTAAATAAAGCCAGAGATTCTGGCTATACTGTATCTACCCTCCTTCTTGACCTCTCTAAGGCCTTTGATACTATCTCTCACAACCTTCTCCTGACTAAACTATCTAACCTAAACCTATCCCCTTCCTCTGTCAGTTGGTTCACCAGCTCTCTCTCCAACAGGCATCAAGCTGTCCAGTGGAAAAAAGCCATCTACTCTTTCCTTAACACCCCCACTGGGGTCCCTCAGGGTTCCATTTTGGGTCCTCTCCTCTTCAATATACTCATAGGTTCATGGGTAGGAACTAGGCTATCTGCCCGAGGGCATTTATAAGCCTAGCCAGAGTGTGTCGGCTTTCGCTGCTCCACTGATTAATTAACTGAGCCTCTGTCAAGCAGAGCCAATGAAGTGATCCCAGGGGTGTATTTTCCGTTACCCATCCACTCGTCAAGGCTTCTCTTGAAGAGTGTTAGTGAGGGTCTCTGCCTAATGTAGTTAGGAATTTTGTTCCAAAGCATGGAGAGTCTCTGTGACAGGAATCTATCCCTCCAGCATGTTCTATTTATTGTTGTGGCGAGGTTTAGCTCACTAGAGTGCATGGCTCGCAGTGACTTGGACTTCTTTAGGTGGAGAATGTCCATCAATTCTGAGTTGGACATGGCTTTGTAAGTCAGGCAGAGATCACCTCTGAGTAAGCGATATCCCACTGAGTACAGCCAGAGTTTTTTTAGTCGAGCTGCATAGGACATATGTTTGAGGCCAGTAATCCTCTTGGTGGGGTGCTTTTGAGGTCTTTCCAGCTGTTGGAAGTGTCTTGTGAGGTACATCCCAAACTAAAGTATTTAACCTAAACCTATCCCCTTCCTCTCTCAATTGGTTTACCAGCTATCTCTCCAACAGGCAACAAGCTGTCAAGTGGAAAAATGCCATCTCCTCTTTCCTTAACATCCCCACTGGAGTCCAGATTGATGATCAGCATAAATTATTTCTTCCGCTCAATCCCTCATGCTAACCATATTCAATATGAAGATGATTCTACAATTATCTGTGCAGCCACATCCATCCCCACTCCCTTAAAACTGACTCAAGACGCCTTCTCTACCACAGAACAGTGTATGAAAAACAATTATCTAGCACTCAATGCATCAAAAACCAAACTTATGGTATTTACCCCCGCAAAATCCAACACCACTGATAGAAAACTAATTCTCCATCACCAACCAGTATAACACACCTCTTGAACTGGTATCTGAAACCAAACTACTAGGAGTCCAGATCGATGACCAGCTTAAATTCAATACCCACCTACAACTAAACATAAAAAAAAAACACCAAAAACTTGGCATGTCCTACTGACACAATTGATTCCTCACTACATCTACTAAGCTCACTCTCGCTACTACATTTCTCATCCCTTCCCAGCTTTATGGTGTCCCTCTCCCAACAAACCTACAATCATCTCTCAAAACAAAACTGTCCTCTTTTTTTTTGTTATAATAAAATTGCCAAATTTGCCACTAGCCACAGATCATCAACCCATCACTGTGCATCTCTCCACAAACTAAACTGGCTAGAGCTTCCCAACTATCTCTCCTATACTAAGCTTACTTATGCACACAGTCTAATTTTTCATCCCTCCCTCTGCTCTACCTTTAAAATGCACCAAAATGCACCAGCCACAAAGACTCCTAAGATCTAACAACCAAAACCTAATAGAACTGTACAAACCCCTTCGATCCCCAGGACAAAACCTCCTGTCCTTTGCCCTGGCACGCCTATGGAACTCCCTCCCTCCCTCCATCCATACCACCACCAACCTCCCTGCCTTTAAAAAAAATCACTGCACTCACACCTAACATCCACGTGGGAATGCTCCTGCTCCCACCCCTCATAGCCTATTCTCCACTTCCTACAGGCAACTATATCATATATTACTAGACACCAAATAACAACCCAACTGTAAATAACATCTTACAATTCTCAAATTCTACTATTCCATTTCAAGAAACTGTATATTTACTAAAGCAATGTTTGTTTTTCTACAAAATGTAACCTAAAAATTTTAATGTACCTGCTTAAATATTTGTTTTCTACAAAATGAAACCTAAAAATTGCATTGTAACTGCTTAATCTTTGTTTTGTCTTGAACCTACAAATTACTGAAATTGTAATCTGCTGTAATCTTTTTGTGACCTTTGTTTTGGAGCTTTTCTCCCCAGGACTCCATTGAAAATGGGTTCTTACTGGCCCGATGGACTATCCTGGTTAACCAACTGCAAATAAATAAATAAAATAAATAAGAGTACGATATATTTATACTAGCAGCTTATTCTGACAAAGATGCATGCACCAGGGGGATTCATTTTACTAAACCTAGCAGGGTCAGAGGCCATAGAAAGAGAGCATTTATTTGTATATGCACCAGCAGTATATGAAGGTGAAGGGTCAAATCTTCATGTTGTTTTGCAGGCTGAATCAAGGAAAGACCCCAAGTGTTTGAAGTGCAAATTTAGAGAAATGTGCAACCCCCAAACCAATGTTACATTAGAGAGGCATTTGCTTTATACAAAAGCAAAGATAAACTTTTGCAGCTTATATTACTGACCTGAGAAATAATGCCAAGATGTGTATGTTTGGTGACTTAAAAGATAAGTTAATAAGGGACAGGCTCATGTGTGGTATTAATAATGCTGCTGGGTGAAAGATTTTGCTTCGTGACAGTGATTTAATGCTGAGCAAAGCTATTGAGATTTGTCATATTCATGAAGTTACAGAAAGGCACATAAATATGCTTGCAAGTGATAAGAGCATGGTTTCAGCAGGCTCCAGATGAAATGTAGACAGCATGCAACATGTGTCAGACAGGAACAAACCTAAGCATGTGGCAGCTGTTGCCCCTGCGAGTTTTCCTAGGAGGTCCTGCAACTTTCCAGCAAGGTCCAAGACCAGTTCAGTTAAAGGAGCATGCTCAGTGCTGTACAAGGGTGAATCAGCAAAACCTAAGTCAAGCTTTATTGTTAACTGTCGCAATTGCGGTGCCAACCACGAGTCTAAACTAGAAAAGTGCTTACATTTGGTCAGCAATGCCATAAATGTAAAATAGAACCATTTTCAAAAACGTTGCAAATCGAGTAAGTCTTACACTTATAAAGAAGGGTCATTCAAAAAAGGAAATTGATAGAGTTAAACTGCAACAGTCTGCTTTCTATGTAGATGGTCTATCAGTAACTGGTGAAAAGATTGATGCAGGAGATTTGTTGGCAAAGAATGAAGTATTTTATACTGTCCACATCTATGGTAAACCTACTGAGCTCAAAGTAGACACTGGTTCAAAGTGTAATGTTATGACTGCAGATAATTTTACTAAGGTGAGAGCTGGTGAACAACTAAATGTGACCAGTTGTGCGAAACTTGTTGCTTATGGAGGTGAAGAAATTCAAACCAAAGGCTCAGTAGTGCTTTCATGCTATGTGGCCAAGAACTGTTATACCTTATTCTATGTAGCTTGAAGTCCTGTGCAGTCATTATTGGGTCTCAGAGACACTGAATCAGCTTTCTTTTACCTAAAGAAGTTCATCAAATAAGCACATGTCCCAGTTTCAGCTTCACTAACACTATTTTTTCAGAGTATGCTGACGTTTTCGATGACAAGTTGAGCAAACTTCCAGTTGTGCATTCTATGAAGTTAGACCCGGAGATCAGTCCAGTAGTCAGACCAGCAAGAAAAGTTACGATAGCTATGCAGCATAAAGTCAATGCTCAGTTGGACAAAATGGTGCACAAGGTATAATTTGTCCAGTTGCAGAACCTACCGAATGGGTGTCGTCTATGGTAGCAGCTCACAAAAAAGGCTCAGACGAAATCAGAATATGCACTCACCCAAGAAATTTGAACAAATCATTAAAAAGACTGCATCATCATATGTGTACAGTCAATAAAGTCACAGCTCTAATGCCGAATGCCACTGTTTTCTGTCTTAGATGCATAATGTTCACTTTGGCAAGTGATGCTTGATCGCAAATCTTCATTACTGACTACATTCAGTACCCTATTTGGAAAATACAGATTTTTTAGTATGCGATTTGGAATAAATTCTGCAAGTGAAATCTTTCAGCGTGAGATGAAGCTAATTTTTTCAAGTTATCCCTGTGCCATAACAGCAGATGATTTGTTAGTCGGAGGCAATGGTGAAGCACAGCATGACAGAAATCTCAAGAGAGTTCTAGACACAGCAAGTGAAGTGAACCTAATGCTCAATCCTCTAAAGTGCAAATTCAGACTACCAGAAGTTCCATGTGTAGGCCATTTATTTACTAGCATTGGAATGAGACCAGACCCGTCCAAGCAAGCAGCCATTCTTGAGATGCCAGCACCAGATAATGTTCAAGCTCTACAACGTTTTCTAGGTATGGTCAACTATTTAGGCAAGTTAATACCAGACGTCAGTGAGTTGACAGCACCTTTGAGAGAGCCAACATACAAGAATTTTACATGGTCATGCTTAGAACATCACCAGAGAGCATGTGAAGTACTTGAACAGAAAATAGCTACTCCACCTACATTAAGGTACTATGATGTCAAACCAGTAACCCTTTCCTGCAATGCTTCAAAATCTGGTCTTGGCACAGTTATTCTTCAAGTGGGTAGACCAGCAGCCTATGCAACTAGAACACTTACCCAAACTGAAATGCAATATGCTCAGACTGAGAAAGAACTTTTGGCAACAGTGTTTGCATGTTCCAAGTTTCATGATTATATCTATAGTCGAAATATCCAGATTGAAACTGATCATCAACCTCTGGTTACTATTTTAAAGAAGCCTATGCATTCAGCTCCAGTGAGATTACAAAGAATGATCCTTAAATTGCAAAAGTACAACTACAAAATGGTCTATACAAAAGGGAAACGTCTTTATCCAGCTGATATCTTATCCAGATCGCTCAGAAATACAACAGAACAGCTTGATGCAGAAAATTTTGACTTTGATGTCATGGAAGTGTGTAATTTTTCTACCAAAAGACTTGATGAGCTTAGAGATAATACAAAAACTGATCCAATTTTGCAAAAGCTCAACCACTACATTAATGCTGGATGGTCATCAAAGCGATCTAATGTACCACCTGAAGTGCAGCCCTACTTTCCTTACAGAGATGAAATGTTGCGGGAAGACGGCATTATTTTCAAAGGTCCTAAAATTGTTGTTCCTGCTTCCTTACAAGAATATATCCAGATTTTGCATTGTGGTCACCCAGGTTCTGAAGCAACCAAAAGAAGGGTGAGAGGACTAGTATTTTGGACTTCTCTAGCAAAAGACATTGATACAGTACTTTCTTTTTGTTCAGTATGCAATAGTACTAAACTGCATTTGCAGAAAGAACCACTTCAGCTAAGTCAAGTTCCTGAACTACTTTGGTCAACAGTAGCCACTGACATATTCGAGTGGAACAATCAACATTACTTGGTACTGGTAGACTCTTATTCAAGCTGGTTTAAGTAGACTCTTATTCAAACTGGTTTGAGATCGATTTACTACCCAATTTAACTTTCACTACTGTTATTACCAAGTTGGAACGTCATTTCTCAGTCCACGGAAGTCCACAAAAGCTTACCTCTGACAATGGTACCCAATCTACCAGTCCATTGTTTCAGAAATTTGCAAGAGAATGGGACTTTATACATGTTACTAGTAGTCCAGAATATCCACAGTCAAATGTACTAGCTGAACATGCCCTACAGAGTGCAAAGCAATTACTTGAGAAGTCAAAGCGTGACAATACCGATATCTTTTTAAACTTAATCTCAGAAACATACCCCGTGCTGATATACTCGACTCACCTGCTCAAAGACTTCTGTGTAGGCAAACCAGAACAACATTGCCTATCAGTTCCAGTTTATTGAGGCCTAAATCTAAAAACAACAAAGCAATCAAAGCCCAATTGTTCAGAAAGCGTTCTTTCCGGAAGTCCAGCTGCGACAAATCGAGCAGCTTTCTTTGTCCATTGAAAGAAAGCGAGACGATGAGGATACAAATGGTGAAAGGTTTCGACTGGATTGGTCAAGTAACAAATATGTGAAGAGCTGAGATACTATCGTGTGAAATCTGAGGGTGTGGAGTACAGGAGGAATTGCAGATATCTACTCCCTGTACCAGAACCGTTACACAGACTCTAAATCTCAGAATGATTCAGACAGTGTTCCAGTCCCAGAACATGTGTTTATTCCCACTACCACTTCTGAAAATATTCATAATAAGGTTTAACATTCAGCAGAGACAACCCAATTACTAATCCCAATTCCAATTTATACTTCACACGATTTGATTGTATCTCCAGGCCCAGTGTGAGATACACAGCAACTTGGATGTAGTTGTTTATATGTATCCAGTTTTGTATAACTGCATGATGGAAACTTACTTAGTCTTTGAAAAATAACATTAAGAGTATTGACTGACATGCTACAGGTTCAGAGGATGTAGAATAACAGATGTGTTGTACCTTTAAGAAGCATTCAAGACCTAAATGTGCAGTATAAACAGCAGGCACATGCTAACTTCAGTGCCATTTTGCGAGTACAGCCAGAGTGTGAACATCTATGCATGAGGCAGCTAGTTTGTATATATGTTTGTGTTTGTATGTAATAAAGCTTCTTGAACAGGACCCACAATGTTAGTCTACTTCATCCTGATTAGATGAGCGACAGAGAGGTTATTTGGTATTCCCTAAACATAAATCTAATACTATAAAGCAGCAACAAGGTTAGTGGCAATAAAATACAGCTGATTCTATCTTCTTCATTCCAGGTATAAGTAGTCCGTGTTCCATATGGTTATGCTTATCACTTTAGGTGTACAGTATGCAATGTATTCCTGTCTCAGATTTTAGTCTCTTTCTTGTTTTTAATATTTTTAGATGTCTGCAAATGGATGTAAAAAGTACATGCTTGCATTATCCTGAAGATCATGGGTCACATTAACAGATGCCCAAACTACAGCACATTTGCTTTACGATTCTTTTGCTAACTATATGCAGAATCTCAGAGATTCCTTAAAATATGGCACTATCTGTGCTGATCACAGAGTGAGAGAAATGAAACTTAAAGATTTTCATTTTTGGTTTATATATTTATCGATGTTTGGTGAGCAAGGCAGCCCAAATGGCACAGCTCACTTTCAGGGGAGGCCTGGTGAAGAAAAAGCTGCATAACTTAGGAAATAAGAATTTTACAAAAGAAATAAGAGAATATGACAGTTGTATACATTCTTTATTATGAATACAGACACTGCATACATAAAATATTAAGAACATTAACACAGAAGTGTATGTGCAGTTTTAGTACACAAGATGGATTTTAGTGGAAACATGACAGAGTTGGCAAGCATGTAGAAAACGAGCTATTTAAAGGTTGATGTAATATAAATAGAGGTTTAGTAGCTGTAACCAAATCTTTACATGGAAGGTTTTACTTGCAAAAAGTAGGAAAAAAAAAAAAAAAAGAGGAAAGCAGGGCAGGAATAATAATTAAGGTGATGGGCAGAAAAGCCGAAAAATGCTGGTAATTTTAAGGGATGCTTGAAACTAAGGATCTGGAGCAGGAACTGGATCAGGGGAAAGCTAGCTGGGAATGTGGGTATACTGTATGTGCTATACACTGTTATGGGTATTAAAGCCTTTGCTGACTGATATATGTAATTACATATATTAAAAAAAAATTAGGAAAGACTTGCTGTGTGGAAGCTGGGATAAACTGTGTGCTCCACAGTAATGAAAATGAGTTTATATAAATAACTGTCAGCTTTCTTTAAACTACACCATGGAAATGTTAGTAGTTGCATATATTATTTGTTTTCCAGAACAAAAATGGCCATTTCATTCATGTTTCTACCTGCTCTGTTTAAAAATGTCCCAGTAAGATGCTTTTGGCATACTAACACAGAATTGAGCTCTAGAACGGAATAAGCTGGGTTTGCTTATCTATTTACCAGTTAAAATACTATATTTCGTGGATGTCTTTTACATATTTACATTTGTTAACCAGGTAAATTAACTTCTCCATGGACTGGTTTCAGCCATGACCTACGCTAAAAGGCAAACACAAATTAAAACATTAGCAAATTGCTACAGTATGTACAGAATAGTTGACATGCACATAAGAGTAACACAGGAACAATACTACTACTTTGATCACCCCATATCCACTTCTGTAAGAAAGTCCTTTTTATTGCACAGCTAATTACTAAGAGAAGGGCTTCCAGGTCCAGGGATGTTACCATTTCACTGTATTCTACATTCACTCTGAATAAGTATAATGCACACCCTTCAGTATGCACCTATTCAAACATCTGACAACTTGAAAGTCCACAACGTTTTTTTTACCAAGATCAAGGGCTTAAATTATAAAAACTATATGGGCCATCTCAAAGCCTTGTTCCCCTTTCTTACTGTCATACAGGCTACTGAGAGGTAATCTCTGCTAAGAGTACAAAGCCTTAGTAAACTCTACCCTGTCAGACCTACTGCACATCTGCATGTCCATTGTGCTCATAAACACCTGCTCAAGACATCTCCATCACTTTTGCAGCATAAATAGAATATGTTGGAAGATTAGAGATGTATAGCAGAGAATACAACTTCTTTGGAACTGCCTTCCTCTCTACATAAAGCCAAATACTTATTTTATGCTATTCCATCTGGATGAATGGATGGACAGCTGCAAATTTACCCCTGATTTAGCATCATTGGTCCTCATGGATATGGGTAATATGTTCTGCTCATCTCGGAATTATTCATACTTAAAGTAGGAGGGCTAAAAACGTCATGGAAATGTATGGCTAGGCTTCTAAAGATTCTCACAGATCAATAGCCTAGGAAAGACCTATAAACCTAATATACAGCAGACAGGCATGTATAGGAAAACAGATCACAAAACGGAATAATGTTAGTAGCATAGCTTTACGCACACAGACACACACTCCATAAAAATTAGAAGTTATCTGCAAGATTACAAAGTCTACATACAATGTGAGGAAGGAAACAATTCTAGGTAACTCATAAGTCAAAGTAGTTTTCTACAACAGAAAGTAATGTAAATCAAACTGAAGTATTGGCCAGTGGTGAAACGATAATATACGCAACTGTAAGCTTCTCTGAGAAGGTCTCCCACCTTCTAAAAAGGAGCAGTTCTTGATTCTTATTTCACATAAAGCCATACGAATTTGGATTTTTAAATGTAAGGTTTAAATAATATGGATTTAAGGCACTTTATGACACGATATCATCAGATCATTTGTTTGTATAAAATTATGGTAAAATACTAGGCATCATCAATTAAGAGGTTGCTAATAGGATTACATCATTTCAAGTCAACAACACAAATGAAAACGAAAAACTGAGCAATAACACAAATGAGGTAATCACAAAACACTGACAACTTCTCTCTTGGCTACAAAACCCAAAACAAGCATTGTTTGAACCACCTTACTCATGTGCGCTTACCCTAACCCACAAATTACGATATTAAAACCCTTTCCCTAACAGTAGTACTAATCATGGTCACACCAAACAGGTGCAACACTAAATTTATCCCTTACCTAACTGTAATCCATGAACACTCAAACACATACTACCTGCTATAATGCAATCTTGCACATTTTACCACACCTCCTTTTCAAACATTCATTTTCAGCACACTCCTACACACCTGCATCACATAAAGCTTGAATTTTGCCAAATGTGATTCACACATGTGCAGTCATTCATTCGTGTTATCACTCATTTTTGTCACTTCTGTATTACTCATTTGTATTATCAACCAAATGAATGACAACCACCAGCAGTTAATAGTCTATGGAACGAACACTGTAAATGGGCAGACTATTTCCGTATTCTGTTGTTGATGAACTGGCAGTCAGTGTAAATAATGTATATGGCAAAGCTTTGAAAATGTCTGGGCTGAGTTTAATATTAAAATAATATTTAATATTTTTTTATTATGTTTAGTTGACACACAGTTTTGCGAAGTTGCAAGTACTGAGTAAGGTAGCACCTCTCTGCATAGAAGACATATTTTCCTTCATTTCTCAGTAACAATGTCCAGTATAGATTTAGTAACTCCATGCAGAGTACTACATATCACAGGATTTATTTGCATCATGGTCAGTTTCTTTAAGTTAATCAAATCAGGACATTTCTCTACACATCTATGTTCTCACTACCTTCAATATGACCATTTTATGCATTGCACAGGGCTGGAAAATAGAATGCAATGCAAAATTCAAAAAGATATCTACAGCTTTTCATATATTTAAGTGGAATTTGCTTTCAGAAACACTTCCATAATCTGGATGACTGTTGGTTAAATACAGACACACAAACAAAGCAAAAGCTTCAGTTCTGCATTTCTAATACTGAAGTACCCTTTCATGCCCTTAGAAGTCACAGAAAAAACAAAGAACTGTCTTTAGAGGATTCTAAAGGATGCAACACATTCAACACTCCCCATTTTTTTATACTATTGATAGGCATTCTTGACATTGTGGAGGCTTTGGTAAGCTAAGGCTACCCAGGAGAGTGATATTCATACTTCAATATCCAAGGTACTAGGAAATTTGGATAACAAAACATGTCTTACTTTCAGAACAACTGAATATTACTTCATTTAACTATCTTCCATGGAGGGTTAACATATTCACTGTTGTACAGCTAACCCATAAAGACCAACATAAAAGGACCTCTTCAAGCAAGTCAGGTCTTGTAAATCTCAAATGGATTCTTTTAAGGATTTACTATGCAGCATCAGCATTAAAACTCAAAGGATGTGACCTTTGCTTCCAGATACAGCTCACTGTGTGCATTTTTGTGAACTCCAAGTCAAATTAAGTCCTGCGACACCAAGAAGGTTTATACCTTGGCAAGATCAGAAATCATTAATGTGGTTTTACAGTTACATGGCTAGATTTTGTGAGTAATGTGGACTACGTGACTTGCTATCTGTACACAGTGTCACTGCAGCAAAGCACAAAACACAATTTTTTTAAAGGACCCATTTGGGAACAAACCACTTCTGTTTTACTATCAGTCACACTACAATGTTTTTATGCATGTGTGTAACTTCCTAAGAAATAGCCAGTCTAATCTGAGTAAATGGGAAACACACACTATGTCTAATACTAATAATAATAAAACAAAACTGCAACCAGGCAGCACAGAAACATTCCTCAGTTCAGCACTTTGATCCTAAAAATGGACTTCATCAGAACTGAGATACATCAACAATTATCACTACCTAAACACAATTTGAAAATCACATGACCATTAAAACATTGAACCATTTAAAGAAGCACTGCAAATGAACGTATAAAAACAATACGACTATTGTTTAAAAATATCCATATAATAAATCATGTATTATAAATTGCACAAGTGCTCAACCCCAGTAGAAAACCAGTATCACAGCCTGATCTGCCACTTTAACTCTAGTGAAATCACCAAGTACATCATTTGCTACTGTATCAAACACAAAAATGTAAACCTCTCAAAGGACTAGAGGACTTATGCACCACTTTAATCACACAACAGTGCTCACTAATATGTCCATTTAACTTTCTAGCAGTGTTGCCTATATACAAAAACAACAAGAGAGGACCACCACGAAGTATAACATGCACCAAATTTATTACAAATATAAAAATAATAAGTGCTTTCACGTGCTGCCAGGCACGCTTCATCAGATTTCAAAACCCACTGACTTTCAAGATGTATATATACACCCACTACATCATGAATTAATTAATACATTTAAATAGTCAATAAAGCCATCAATAAACTAGTTAACCCATTGTGACTTTCTAGTTACTGAATCTTTCAGTTCATACAGTGTCTTCACATCATATTTAAAACTTGTTCACAATCATAAAAAGATAAGAACCCCTTTTTCTATTAATTTATCAAGTTATATTGCTATACTAAATTACCTGAGCAATGATAAAAAATCAATGGTAAGTGCATACATAACCATAAGATAAAATAAAATGAAATAAAATAAAAACCTCACAATAAACTATGTGAGTGTAATGTTATGTATAAAAAAAGTTTAACAGCACAACAAGCATTCCCTTCTTCCTGTATACTGGCTACGCTGGATGTTAGGAATTTATGTACCTCAATCCCAAATGACTATGGGGTTGAGGCTGTTAGAGATATACTGAATACAACAGAGGGATTTAGCAAATTACAGTTGCTTATTTGTACCTTATTAGATACACTACTCTCCAATAATGTCTATGTTTCAGGAGGTACTGTACATACAAAAATGGGGTGTCGCTATGGGCACCCCGTGTGCAAATTCTTATGCAAACCTGGTGATGCATTTCTGGGAGAAGACTTTTTTATTTAACAGTGCATTCTATCCACATGTACTTCTCTACAGACGATTTGTAGATGACATACTTATTGTTTGGAATGATAGTATGGATATGTTAAGGAGTTTTGTAAATTATTTAGGGACAACCACTGATTTCTTAAGTTTTACCATGGAGTCATCTGATTATAAGATTGACTTCTTGGACATTACAATTTCCAAGGATCGATCAGGACAGGTTTCAACTTCTCTTTATAGAAAACCATGTTGGAAGAATGCACTGTTACATTATAGTAGTAGTATGCATCCCCGGTTTGTATTTTCAAACATAGTAGTATGCATCCCCGGTTTGTATTTTCAAACATAGTAAGAAGCCAGTATACAAGGATCATTAACATCTGCAAGAATGACTCTGATATGCATGAACAACTTGATAATATGGAAATGTTATTTCAGGAGAGAGGGTATACTGATACCATGACAAGGGCAATGAAGAGGTCGGCTTTAAACGTGTTAGGTTACAATGGACATAGATAACACACCATCTCTAGTGGACATAGGAAAGTTTTTAGCGATTACAGACATAGTTCTGATCGTGTCAAGGTAGCATTTACAACTAGATACACAAATGACAATAAGAAAATAGTTGAAGTTATAAAAAGGAATTGGAATGTTCTGACTATAGACCCCTCTATTTCTAGCTTGGTAGGAGAAACACCAAGGTTCAGATATAGGAACAACAAGAACCTTAAAAGGTTGCTTTGTGTAGAAAGGACAAACACAGAACAAAAAGGGACACATAGGAAATTACCACGAGTAGGTACTTTCCCTTGCAATAGATGTAATATGTGCAGTTACATTGCTGATAGACAGTATTTTACCCACCCTTTTCTGGAGTATACATTTACACCTAAAGTTTATGTGACTTGTAACAGTATGAATCTTGTCTACTTGGCAACATGTACAAAATGCATGGCGTTTTATGTAGGTATGACATCCAGAAAGTTAAAAGACAGGATGTACAACCATATATATGATATCAGGAAAATGAATCATCTCAATGCATTAGCCAAGCATATCGCAGTTTACACAGATCATGCCTTTAAGTTTAGAGTTTTACAAATGGTTATTAATAATAAGTGGGGTGGTGATAGAATGAATCATTTGGAGTCAGTTGAATTATGTTGGATTTTTAGATTAAGAGCACATGTAGAACCAGGTCTAAGTCTGCTTTAGCGGCACGCAGATAGATGTATGGCAGACAGCAGCATTTTAACCATGTTACTATGTGGTTTTTATACATAACATTACACTCACATAGTTTATTGTGAGGTTTTTATTATATCTTATGGTTATGTATGTACTTACCATTGATTTTTTATCATTGCTCAGGTAATTTAGTATAGCAATATAACTTGATAAATTAATAGAAAAAGGTATTCTTATCTTTTTATGATTGTGAACAAGTTTTAAATATGATGTGAAGACACTGTATGAACTAAAAGATTCAGCAACTAGAAAGTTACAATGGGTTAACTAGTTTATTGATGGCTTTATTGACTATTTAAATTAATTCATGATGCAATGGGTGTATATATACATCTTGAAATTCAGTGGGTTTTGAAATCTGATGAAGCGTGCCTGGTAGCACGTGAAAGTGCTCATTACTTTTATATTCGTAATAAATTCTGTGCATGTTATACTTCGTGGTGGTCCTCTCTTGTTGTTTTTGGATATTTGGAGTTTTACTTCTGCAAGTGGACCTTTGGACGGCAGCAGTACTTTTATTTTCAGTCTTGCCTATATAAAAACAATCACAGGTTTCACACAAAGCAAATGCAATATACCACACATTCAGTATTACAAGGGCACCTGCATTGGGCAGTGTACTTAACTCAGTTAATAAATACAAATTGTCCTCAATCAATAAAGCTGCACCACTTACACATAAGGCACTTAACAACTGCCAGGTGGGGCATACACAAATACTACCACTGCCATGGTCAAATTTTAAATATAAAGTTAATGTTGTTCACCTCTTATACCAACAAATGCGGGAACATTACCTATATTACTCAAGATGTCAGGATGTTCATAGAAAACCTTCCAATTATTCTTAGCTGTATTTGTAATGCCATCACTGGCAACACTATACAACACAACACAAAAATTACAAAATCTTTCCTGCTATTATTACTAACACCTGATGTAATGTTATCCACAATAACAAGTCCCAAATCACCTAAAATGGGGACGAACAGACCAAGTGATTCTCTAACTTCTAAAATATTATATACTGCACATGCCTTCTAGCCCTTCTCCACAAGTTTTCTAAACAGAATTCCTCATCAGTAGTAGTTAAGCTAGACTCTCTAATGGCTTCTGATTTTATAACATTATCCTTGACAAAAACCTGGCATCTGCCCTATTACCACAGTTATAATTATTGACATATGTAGGTTTCTTTTATAATCTAGAACAAAGTTTGTTCACCTTTCTCAAAAAACAACCTCAACAATCAGAAAACTTGCACTATTAAAAATGTACACAAAAAAGAAAAAAAAAAGAAAAAAATTAGTACTAAGTTGTCCAAAATCAATAAATTATCTCCAAAAAGAAAAACAATCAATAAAAAGTTCTCTCCTACTCATGCACAACCAGATTAGCAAAAATGGGAACCACATTAGGCCCATCGTAACTCCCTTATTTTGTTTACTTGCCCATCAAACATGAAAAAATTATTACAAAGTACAACTTCCAATAAAGTACAAAAAGTGTCAATATCCATATTAGTAAAGTTAGTCTCACTAGATAAAAAAAAAATTCCAACCACTTAAACTCCCTCATTCTATGGAATCACCATGTATAAACATGCAACATCGTCAGTAATTAAAATGTGATTTAATATACAATATAACATTAATGATTGTAACTTACTCAAAAGATCACAATAATCTTTTATACAAGATAAAGTACCCTGGGTAACATTACTGAACCTTAAATCCAAAAAAGTAGAAATCATTTCAATCTTCGAACACCATGCTGACACAATCGTCTGAAAAGGAGCATCAAAACAGTTCTTACGTAACCCAGGAATACCAAAAACTTGGCCATTACTGAATGTTTAACCAACAAAAATTCAAATTGATAAGTATTAATCTGTCTATAATGATACAAAGCTAACAAAACTAAATCAATATATTCATAGACTAACTTAGCAGCTTTTACATTAGTGTTATTGTTGGAGACGTTACCAGTCAATATTTGTGTAATTTTGTCAATACAACTAATTTTGTCCACAATAACCATACTGCCACTTGGCTTATCAGGCTAAACCTGTGCAAAGTTTGTCTTTCAACTTAACTTACATTAAAATGCTTACATTTTGGGGGTCGATTTAAAAGACATCTAATGTCCTTCTCAAAAACTGACTGAAAAGTACTTAATCCTCCAGTATTACCTGTTTTTAAAACACTACTTTTCCTTAAGCAAGTGGAAACATCTTGTTTAAATACACTGTTGTTTAAAATGCACTTTAATTTAAATTTTCTGGTGTACAGTTTAAAATCTAATATAGTGTCAGTGATATCTACTTGGCAGAAAATAAAAAACCTTTTTCAAGAAGTTGCAACTCACTTTTAGAGAAAAAAAAGTACTTAAATTTACAACTTTTGATTGTTTTTCCAACTTGAGAAGGTCAATTCTCCACCCACGTCCACTCCCTCAATAAACCATCCGCCCCCTGTATTGTTAATGACCTCCTGCTGTGTTCCTCCCATATGTCTGAAAATGTAGAAGCTCCTTGAGTATGTCATTGTATAATCCGGGAAATTCCTTTACCTCCAATAATGGATTTGTCATGCTGAGTTCCAAGTAGTCTGTTGTCACCGTTTGACCTGTCTGAAACCTATTCAGATTCTTCTCAGCCAGTCAGGATGACCTACATTTCTACACCACTGGACTCTCTGTAATCCTTATTTCTTCCCTCTTTTACCTTGGAACATTCTGCATTGGTGGAAAATTAAGACATAGGAGATGCCAACTTATATGCATAGGTCTTAACATTCCTCTGTACCTTTATAATTTTCTGTTCTTAATGGTGTTCTTATGTCTGCTCATAGTAGTAAAAACAAATTCTGAAACATAACCATGAAAAGTCACGTCTGTGTGGGTCTTATGATCCAAATCTGAAATTTCTCTTTGTAAATCTTCAAGTTGCTGTGCATTATGTTTAATCAAAATACACACAAAGCCACACCCCATGTAATCAAAAAAGAACAAAGCTCGTGATATAAAAAAAAAAAAAAAAAAAAAAAAAACTATCACCATCAATATTGTTAGGAAAATGAAAAAGTCTGCCTTTCTCAGCCCCTAGGACAGCTGGACCAGTAACCAATGAGGTGTCCTTTCCAGAAAGGTATAGGCAGCCTGAAGTACCTAAGCAAACATTCTTGTGTCTTCTTTGCCAAGCACATTTGATAAAGCCATTGGTGAAATAACTATTACAAAAAGCAGTTTATATATCAGTTATCCACCCACAACATTCTTAGACTAAAACACCAACTCTGTAAAAACAGGTCACCATACAATCAGAACATTAATTTCTAAAATAAAACACTCAAATACAGGGATTCATTCTCTCAGTCCTTCCATTTGATCTACATTTAACTGTTGTTATCCAGTGGATTAAACAGTTTGTTAAAGGCAGTCAGAGTTACTGCAGAACTACCAGATATTCATGGTTGATCCTAGATATATTTAGCAAGACCAGAAGGGGACTTGTAGGAAGAGCCGTCTAGGATGTTCAAAGAATTCAGGGAGTTAACAGGATATTGAGAAAACTGATGCATTAAGTGCTTTAACCACTTTAAATTTAATCTCAAGCACTTCGCTGACTGCATGTTTATTAAAAAAAAAAAAAAAGTTTCCAATTATAAATGCCATAAGGAGTGCAAAAAAAAAACATAGCAACGGGTGCAGGGTTATACAGAAAATTTTAATCTGATGCCAAATAAGCATTTGGAAATGCTGTGCTCAGTTCCTAGACAGGGAAAGTACTTAGTGTGTCTACTGACAAACAGTATTTGCTTTGTAGGGGATACATGAAGAAGAAGAAAAAAAAAAAAAAAAAATCAAGCCATACAGTGCAAAGTGATCACACACAGCCTAGCCCCAAAGTGACAGAAATGGGAAAACTTAAGAAATGCGAGCAAACGCCAGCTAAGTTAAAAGTTATTAGAATGAGTGAAACACAATTACAAATATAAAAGAAAAAAAACATAAGCAATTCAACAGTAATACTTGCATAACAAATAAATACATAAAACATCAAATGAAAATAACACGCTACTTATACAAAAGTTAAAATATGAAGTGTATAAAATACTTAGTAAAATACGTGGTCTCCAAGGCAAAGTCAGTTACTAGACATGTCTTTAAGGAGTGCTTGAACCTAATCATAACGGAAGTTTCGGAAGTACAGCATTTGAAAAAGGCCTAGAAAGCTAGAAAATTTGAAACTCACCACTGGAAGAGCCAGCAGTCCCGGGATGGCTAAGTAGAGGGTATGATATGACTGGTGCCAAGGGACAACAGCTCACAAACAGGGATGTCCAAGTCATGCGGTGCTAGGTAGGCCAACTTAAATAAAGCTCATGCCAAAATTTGCAGTATGTGATAAGACAGATATCCCAAGGAACAACATTAGCTGCTACTGGTGTAATTGTTCAAAATCTCAACCCAGAATTCCTGGGTACATGGCATTACAGTAATCCATACAAGAAAATACCATTGCAAGAATCACTTTTAGAAGGTCTGTGGCTGGAATGTTCCAGAGTTGAAAACAGGAAAATCTGGCAACTGCTGAAACCTGGACTTTGTTAGCCCACCAAAAACAACCTCCCAGATTTCACATCATCAGTACAAATTTCAGTGCAACACATCGATAGATGCTATAAATGGTAAATAAGAGCAGATAAATCTTACAATGGGACAGGTACAACCTTGTTGACTTTAACTGAGGTACTGAATTTCAGGCAATTCACTGTCACCCACTCATGGATGCCTTCTCAATTATTTTGCTAGACTGCATTTAGATTCTTGTGGCAAAGAGAAAGAAACCTGCATGTTATCTGCATAACAATGGCAAAGTAAGGCTTTTGTTCGAACAAGTCCCTTAAAAACAGTAGGTTTACACAATAAAAAAATGGTTATTCATATGGTATCCTGTGGTACACTGCTTTCAGGATAGTGGGATAAACAAAAATTAACCCCCATCTCTGTGTACACTTGGAGCCGCACCAGCCTAGCACAGCATCAGTGATGGAGTGCTTTAAACAGTCCAAGGATACCACAATCCAACACACTAAACACTGACAAAGAAATGAGAAATGTTGGAGATCTGATCAAGACTGGAGAGACACTTTTTTTTCTGGATGTGAGAGAGGCTAGGATAATAAAAAATAAAAAAATAAATAAATAAAAAGGTATATAGCCTAAAATCAAAAAATCCTAGGAGGAAGAATGGATGTTAAGTGAAACTAATTTCCTGCTGGGAAAGGACATGCTAGAGCACTGGCTACTTTAGTACTGGTATCAAAAAGAAATAAAATAAAAAAAGGGGAGAAGTACCAACTAGGGAAGAACTTACGGCAATAATTACAAGGATATCCAATACAGAGAAAATATTCTCGAGATACAGACCAAGTAACACTCAAAAAAAGTATGGGAGTTCGTGGAACACATGAAAGATCTGACAAAATGAGGGAATTCTGGACTAAAACAGGAACTTGATAATAAGAAAGTTAATGGAGGGGGGATCAGAAGCATTGTAAATATCTGTATATAGTTGAATGTCGATGAAATAACAGGATGTATTGTTCGTATTAGCAAATGAAAATAATCTGAAATGTGATTTCACAAACAGAGTCGCCAGTTCTGAACTAACCTGCCTGTATACCAGTAAAGATGAGGGTAATTCAATGCAAAACAGGAGGTCTTTGGCTAAATGTAATTTTTAATAAAAACATTACAATACTAAATAAAAAAAATAAAAGGTGTGATACAAACAGGACCAAGGCAGAAAAATGAAACTGGTTTGTTGCCACATATAAGCAGGCCAATAAAAAAACACTTGAAAGAGCTGTCTCTGTACTGTGTCTTGCATGAAAGCCAGAATGGAATGGATCACAGATGTCAAAATCTCTCATAAAATATGAATCCAGCTGTGCACAGTCCACTCCAAAACTTTGTTCACAAGGAATAATTTAGAAATGTGCCTAATTATAGAAATCAACAGACTCTAAGCCAGCCTTTTTCAGAGTAGGGGTAACCAAAGCCTCCTTTAACATGAAACAAATGTTCCATCCCATAAATGGATTATGATAATCTGGTACAGCATTGGGCCCAGCTTTACTAAGCATGACAGCCTAGCGGAGCCAGGACACAAGTCAGACTACAGAACACAGAGGAAACCTCAAACAGAAAGTTATTCCGACTGGGATATTAAAATGCAGACCAGGTTGAAGACAAGTGATCTTCTAAATGACAGCTTTCATGCTCCAATGATGCAATGCAAACTTGGTGGCAAAAAAATAAGCAACAAACGAAATAAACAACTTTCCCAAATGTCCGGGCAGTCTGAGTTTCATAGATTCCTGACAACTCTGGAAAAAAGCTGTTGATCAGTTTCCAAACATTTCCAAAGAGAAATACACAGACTTGATATACAGTGTTGCAAGATATGCAACAATAAAGGGGGAAAATACCCAAAAATGAAGAAATAACCCAGAATTACAATTTTAATCAAGAATACAGCCTAGGGTTCTTTCTTGCCATTTTTGTGGCAGGAAAGAAATGGACAGTAGCAGCAGGGAGTGTTGCACTAAGAGGTTAGAGACCTAACTGGCAAGCCAAGGAAAGTTTCAGCAGTTACGCATTTGAAATGTTGGGACCCATTATAGCGAGTCCTGAAACACAAAGACTGAATGGCTGAAAAAACTGATTTATACTAAGCTGAAGATGTCAGGATACTCTTTTTTTTTTTTCCTGCGGTACAGTGATCTTGGAGTTAAGACTATATAAATTTGGGGATTGTGGAGAGCGTGCCCCCTTGCAAAAACATAGAAAAGAGTGATGTTTGAGATTCACTCTTTTCTCTTGCAGTTTTGATTTATTTATTTTTTTTTTGGCATGTCAGTATTCGGCATTTGGAGTGCCGACAAGTCAACAGGCAGCTGTTTCAGTCAATATACATTCCTAATGCTGTAGGACTCACTCTGTCCTGAATGTTACTACAGATGGCTTTCCACTACCATATAACTCTTTGATCCTTCCCAAAGAAAGTGTTTGCCCCTTTTTTATTTTTATGGGGACCTTGTTTAATATATGGATGCTTTGGGCATCAAGTGCTGTAAACAATTATAAACTCATGGATGGCAGGCTTTAACTGGAAAGATTTAAAAGTTTTGTTCCCTTTGGAAAAAGTATACAGCAATAAATGTCAACTGGAAAAGAATTTAAGGAATATTTTATAAGCATAATTTTGAAATAAAATGCACATTTTACAAAAGAATACCCTCATTATTACCTGTGTAAAGCACAAAAAAAAAAAAAACGTAACAATGACAACCTTTTGCCTGTTTCAACAACTTCTACCAAGTATTAGCATAACAGTTCACACATGTAATAGCTAGAAGCACTCTACAGACCAGTGCAGTTGATGTCTCCGACTGTGACTCGGAAGGTGAAGTTCGGCTGGTGGGCTTGTCCTTCTGCCTTCAGTAAATCGTACACAGGAGTTTTTCCTATTCTTGTCCCATATTCTTGAAGCAGGCTGATAGGAGTCTTTCCCGGATTCAGCGCCAGCATTTGCTCTATACTGCTCAAAAAATAAGATAAAAGGAAAAGTTTGTTATTATCCATTTCAAATTACCACCAAACCAGCATTATGAATACAATAAAAAAGACATTTGTTTAAAAACTATCCTTTTCTCATATTGGCCTGGTTATACCAGCTGCAGGGAGGGCTTGGTTCCTGTACGAATAAAAGCAAACCTGCAGTCTACTGATCACATAATACCATCAATACCACTTAGACCATGAGTGTTTCCCTATACACAGCATAAAATTTTATAAATGATGAAACAGCAGAATACCAATACAGGCCACAAATGGGGTGATCACACTGCTGCTTTTCATAGGCAGCTATTAAAAACACACAAAAAAAAGTTATCATTCAAGCTTTTATGTACTTAGAACAAAACTCTACAATAAAATTCCTTTTCAAGTGAGCATTTTAAAATTTTAAAAGTTACAACCACATTACAATACATATACACACACGTAACACAAAGTCAGTTTCACTATTGCACACTATGGCCTGTTTACAGGACTGTCAAGTCACATCAAATCTTTGAGACGCGAGAGGAAACCAGAGCATGAGATGAAAAAATATTTGGGTGTGGGACATGCAGAACGTTTCACTGCTGGGGTGTCTTCTCTGTGCAATCTGAAATACTATTTGTTATAAGGTAGTGATACCAACCACTGTTCTGCCACTACAGATGCGTGTGTGTAGGTAGGTAATTTGTTTCTGCACACACACACAAAAATATAAATATACATAAACACACACACACACACACACACACACACACACACACACACACACACACACACACACACACACACACACTAACATGATAGATAACTACGAAAAACACCTGAACCTAAGGTAAACCACTGTTGTTGTTGTTGTCTTTCGGCTTTTCCCGGTTAGGGGTCACCACGGCAGAACTCCAGTCCGCTAGTGATTGGCAGCAGATTTTCATGAATGCCGAGGTGCCAGCTCGGCATTCAACCTTCAATGAAGGCACGCCCATTTATGCATGTCTTTCGAACGCCCACCCAACCGACCACTCATATCCAATAAAAACCTGGTTGAAACAGAACCAAGAAAAGGTGTGATTCGCGAGGCAAGAAATAGAACAAACATTAACATTAATGATGTGCCAATTTTTGGCAATACAGTGCCTGATAATTGCAAATCTAATGAGGTAGGTAGCAGAAAATGCGAACAATCATTATTAATGGGACTCATGTTAGTAGCAAAACCATATCTCAAAATCTGTTGGTGCCAAGAATGTCTATTAGAATAAACATCATAAAAACAATAGTCAATTACTTCAATGGGGTTCTCTACAGAGACTTATGAGAAAGCCACACTCTTTAAAAAAATGATCTTCACTAACAAGTCTACTTACACATACAAATTGGCCCTTCATTATGTTTCTCTTCATAAACAGAGGATGTTGACCGTTGTAGTCCTGATAATTATTTCTAAAGGTGTCTTTACGATAAATCATGGAGTTGAAATGGTTATAGACATTACCACAAGAATGGGTAATGTCCAAGAAATTAACTGTTTTACCTATACTTGAGATGGTAAAGTCAAGAAACCATATGCTCTCTTTGATGTCTGAAATAAAATCATTTAATTAATTCGGAGTGCCCAACCAAAGGAAAAATATATAGTTTATGAAACACTTGTAGAAACATACTTGGTTGAATCCTTTCAAATTAATGAGCATCAGCCTCCCAGGAACGAAGCACTAGTTTAGCATAAAGCTGGTACCATTTTCGCACCCATGGCTACACCTTTAATTTGATGGTGAATGTTATCACTGTACATGAAAAATTTGTTTTCCAGAACTAATTGTAGAACTTTACAAAGAGTCTGAGCTTTACCCAACTCTGTACCAGCATGGTTCGTGAGGTCTCTCTCCACTAAGCAAATGCCATCTACATGAAGAATGTTAGGGTACAGAGCCTCTAGGTCAAGTACTTGAGGAACCAATAAAATAAAGGGAATCTTCAATAAAAATCTAGATCTAGGTCAGGAATGCCCAAGAGTCTTTCAGATAAAACTGGGAGTTTTGAACTGGGTTCAGATAAAAATCTAGAAGTCCGGCATAAATTCAGTTTTAGTTTTTTGGAGGAGAATGTGTCTCAAAGGAGGGTTAATTTGATCTTTGTGAATTTTCTGAATGCCGAACATTTTACCAAGACAAGAATTCCCTACCTGCATGAAAGTGGTGCTGCGGTAGCGCTGTTGCCTTACAGTAAGACGTTGTCCCGTTCGATTCTCAGCTAGAGCGTCTTCTGTGTGGAGACATGCGTGAATGGGTGTACCTTCGTTGAAGGTTGTGCATCAGGGCTGGCAACTCAGCACGTAAAAATCTACTGCCAATCATTAGCGGACCGGAGTTCCGCTGTGGCGACCCCTAACCGGGAAAAGCCGAAAGACACAACAACAACAACAACATGAAGTCAAACTCGTAATCTGTAATGAGGTTATCATGAAAAAGATCCAGTAATATCTGTCTATTTTTTCAAAGAACCTTAACACCTCATCAGGTTCTACTATCCGATAGGTGCAATTTTTGTTCAGAGACATTTTCATTTTGTGTATGGAAGTTCTACTATCCATAACCACAACACCAGCCCCTTCATCAGCCTTCATAACTCTGACATTTGGTTCATTACAAAACTGTTGTAGAGCTTTTTTTCTCTTTAGGGTTTAACAAACCATTTGTGCTGTGGTTTATAAACTAATGTATTTCTAATACTAATTTCACAAACTTTAGAGAAAATATTCAGTGTAGGATGGAGGATCAGATTAAAAATACTTCTTTTGAGGAAGTTGTTTAGAATGTAGATGGTTAGGAGTTGTTTGTTTTCAGAGTGGAGGGCTCTGGTAGGGATGTAGGGTTTTAGGACAGATTTGAGGGCTGGGCAACTATCAGGTGTGTATATATATAACTTTATGGGCAGAAGACAGCTGAACTAGGTTTAGGTGTAGTGTAGGTTCGAGCCAGTTTAGTTCTTTCAGAGCTATGCCGTGATGGAAATGGTAGAAGCAGCCTGTGGCAAATTTGGTAATTTTATGGTAGCAGGATTAGAACTCGTTTTTAAGGGAAGATGGTAAATTTGTGTATAAGGGGGCTACATATATGAGAAAGAGAAGCAAATACGCGTTGGCGAGGGCTTTTCTGGTGGAGTTATCCAAGGAAGAGTGCTTCTAGTTTGATGTGTGTTTTTTAATGCTATTGCAGATGTGGTGTTCAAAATGTAATATGTTGTCTATGGTAATGCCTAGTAGCTTAGTTGTGGGAACTGTTTCAATTTCTGTGTTATCCTGAGAGAATATTTTAAAGTCAGATGAGATTGTTTTTGCTGAAAAAAGCAAGAGGATTTTTTTTAAGGATTTACGATTATCTGGGCTTCTGTCAGCCATGTCTCTATTGAGGTGAAGGTGGTTTGGTTGAGTGGTTGGAGATGTTTTATATTATTAGAGGAGAAAATTATGGTAGTGTCATTTGTGTTTTGGATAATGGGGTGATGAGGTGTGAAGGGTGTTGGTGAAAACACTGAAGAGTAAGGGTCCACGTATGGACTCTTGTGGTACCAGAGTTGTGTTGGTTTGATATCGGGATAGTTTGTTTTGCCATTTAACGCATTGCTGGTGGTTGCAGAGTTAGCTCGCAAATCATTGGAGGGATGGTGGGGTGCAGCCTACAATGGATAGCTGATGAAGTTTGTTAGGGGACACTGTGTCAAATACCTTTGATAAGTCTAGTAGTAAGACAGAGGCGATAGTACCAGAGTCAAAGGATTTGGACGCAGTATTCATGAAGGAGATTAGGGCAGTGGTGGTGCTGCGTGATGGGCGAAAACCATGTTGGGTAGGGGGTAATTAGTTTGCTTTGGATGAGATGGTGAAGCAATTACCTATATATGCATTTTTTCCAGGAGTCTGGAAAGAGGAGCGAGGATGAAGAGTTGCCCCCTGTATGTAAAGGGATAAGATTTTTTTTCAGAGGTTAGGGAAACTGAACACTGCAATGGAGGGATTTATAAGGATGCTGACAGGATATGCTATGACTTCTGCAGCAAGTTTTAAGTATTCAGGACAGAGGTTGTCAGAGGAAAGGGAGCATTGTTTTAGTTTTTGAATGAAAGAGGTACAGACAGGTTTAAGAGAAAAGGGGATAGAAGATGTACTAGTATGTTGAGGAAGTGAAGGTTTTTTTGTTTGTTTGTTCAACAGTCATGAGATAAGGGTGGAGGTCTATCAGAGACTGGGCTTGAGGTAGCTGTGGCAGTGGGATTTGTTAACAGTTTGCTTATGCTATCTATAAAATGAGAGCTAAACAGGTTGGCTATCTTGAGGGAGTTTTGCCAGGGCATGGTGATGGAGTTTTAGAGCCTGGGTTAAGGAGGTTTCAGATACATTTATAAAATGGTTTTGGGTTGTTTTTGTGGTTTGTCAGTTGGTTAGAAAAGTGTTTTCTTTGTCTAAGTTCACTAACTTTGTTGCTTTGTTTCGTAACTGTTTATATTTGATTAGGTTGGCATCACATTTTTTATTGTGCCATTCCTTCCAGGCTTTCTCTCTATCTTGTAAGTGTTGTTTGGTATTTTTTGTTAGTTCTTTTGGTGCGAAGAGGGGCTAGGCTGTCGAAAGTATTTAGGAATACATCTTGGTATACACCGATTTTTATAAATCATTTGGTGAGCATGAAGCATCTTTCTTGTTTTCCTATCTAATCTATCTAACATGTTTTGGGGACAGTCAATCACTCCAAAACTGTAAGTTAGGACTGGAAGAGCAAATTGGTTTATAGCTTGGATTTTGTTCCTCGATGTCAATGCTGTTTTCAGAATTAAAGTCTTCTAAAGTATTCCTTACTAAGTTTTATTCACATTTGTTTATGTTTTATTGTTGATCCTTCATCAATTCTCAAATATTTATACACTCCCTCTTGCTCAAGTTCTTTTACATCACATTCTTGTCCCAAACTGATGTTTTCCTGGTCCTGCAGTTTTCCTGCTTTAAAGGTTGCTTTTGCACACACAAGCTCAAATGACATTCTTATATCATCTGAAAAAGTTTGGACAACCTGCAGCTGTGCTTTCAGTTCCTCATCTGATGAGCTATACAGTTTTAAATCATCGACAAAGAGAAGATGAGAAGTCTTTACACTGTTGTTTTTTAGGAGCCAAATTGTAGCCATGGCCTAATGTGTTAAGTAAACAGCTTAGTGGGTTAAGGACAAGACAGAATAGCAGCAGTGATAAGGAGTCACCCTGGAATATCCCCCCCCCCTTTGAATTTTTATCCCTGGGATAATAATCTGTCCTTTATCATGGCTTAATTGCAAAGTGGTCTGTCACAGTTTCATGGTCACTGTAATGTAGTCAATCAGCACTCTTTATCCATGAATGTGGGAAAGTATCAAATGCTTTTTTATAGTCAATCCATGCCATACTTAATTTTTTCCCCTTTTTACACTTCTCCAGTACAACTTTAACAACAAATGAGCCTTTGTTCCATATGACTTTCTTTTATAGCCCTTTTGTTCTACTGCCATAATTGAGTTTTTCTTCTCAATGACTATAAACCCTGTCAGAATCAATTCCTGTGTATAGTTTATACGTCGTGGAAAGGCAAGTTATTGGTCTATAATTTTTAGGGTAGCTTACAGGTTCACTCTTAAGAAGGAGCATTGTTTTGCCTGTTAGCCATGTTAGTATCTGTTTGGGGGTGCGCATATAAATGGTCCTTACTCATAGCTAAATCCTCGTGCAAAGGTATTAACACTTTTAACCAAAAGTTAGGTACTGCATCTGGGCCTGGGGTTTCCAATTACAGGCTTTTCTTAACTGTGTCTCAATCTCTCTGGCTATTACTTCATCCCATTTCATATCCTGCACCTTTAAACTTTTTATTTTTTCTTTTACTCCATTTAGCATCTTTGTTATGTTCCACAGGGTCTTCACAGATAGAGGAAGTAAATATATTTTGGAGAACTTTTTTTGGCGGTCTTCCAATTCCTTTTACCTTATTTCCCAATTCTCTATAAACCTTTTTTGGGTCATCAATAAAATGCTTATTATGTACTTCTCATTTATATTTATCTGGGTATCTTCCAAGTTTTTCTACCTGTGCTGAAATTTTTAGTTTGTTATTTGTGATGGTACATGATAGATCCTGGTCTGTTCTAATACTGTGCATTGCTCTATTCACATCTATCTTCCTTAGTATTTTTGTTGATTTATTCCCTCTTCTATAGTCTTCTAAGTGTGATACTTCTTGTCTTAATTGCTTTATAGTTTTCTCTATCTGATACTTTCATAATATTAAATTTCTCCCCTTCCTTTCCCTCACTACTCTGTGTTCTTGTGGTAGAACTTTATCAGTTATTAATTTAACAGCACAGTAATATATCCTGTTTATTTCTGTTATATCACATGGATCTCTGTGGACAGTCCTAATTACTGCATTCATTTGTTTTATTGGACTTCAGACTTTTGGGGTTTTATTGACCTTCTGCAGTCTATTTCTCTCATTGATTTTAATATATCTATCCATTTCTATTAAAATCAAGCAACTCTTCTCTCAGCTCATTTTCTATCAAACCGGGCCCACATCCCTTGCTTGATATTTCCTGTAAACATTCTATAGAAAGTTCTATAGCATCTTCCTGTGGCACCTTCTCTTTAATTTCATCCTGTGCCATCAGTTGCTCTGTCATATGGGAACTCACTAGCCTATCACTCCTCAACGTTGACTGCAGAGTTTCCACAGTTTTCTGTTCCTTTCCTTACTGTCTAGCTTCAAGTGAATGTTTATACTGGTTTCCTGTGGGAGACTCCAAAATATCTTGATATGGTACCTGACCAATTGCTTCCTGTTCCACTGGTTTCCGCTTAATTTGGATATCCATTCCTCTATCCTGTTATGGTGCTTTCTGCATTTGTTTTTCTTACACAGAATCCTTCACTTTGCAGGTACTCCATAACCTCAGTTTCTATTTCTTTAACTTCTCCATTACTAATCCCCTTCTCTGCTTTTCCTCTGTTATTTTTTGCATTGTAAAGATTTCCATGTCTGGATTCCTTTGCCTGCATTTCTTTTCAAATATCTTTGGTGCTGCTCTTTTTGTATTGATTAGTTTTGCTTTCTCCTTTGCATAAATATTGCACCATATTAAATCTTTTTCTTTCCCATGTCCATATTTCTTCTTCAGACGTTTCCTGATCTTCCTGCTTCTCCTTACTTTGGGGACTCACTCATCATGTAGACCTTCTATACCAAATCCTTCACTTTGCATGGACTCCCATTACTTCAACTTCTATTTTTTTTAACTTCTACTTTACTAATCTATTCTACATTCCACCTTTGTGATATTTTTTTATTGTAAAATTTTCCATACCTAGATGCCTTTGTCTGTATTTCTCTTTGAATATCTTTGGGGCTGCCTTTTTTATATTAAATTTGGCTTTCTCCTTTGCATAAATATTGTACCATACATATCAAATCTCTCTTTCTTTCCCATGTCTATATTTCTTTTTTATATTTTTCAAATAGCTCTAGGTCTTGTTGTTTATATTTTCATACATCCTCAGATGCTTCTTTTACCAAACAAATCAAAATTTCTTGATCTTACTGTTTTTATAAATCTGTTGTATTAATGAAATTTTTTTCATTTGAACCTTCTGACAGTTTTTTTATGGAAGTATTTTTCTTTCCTCCAATTTCCTGTAAGTGACTTTGTTATGGGTAAAACTGAATGGAGGGCTTTAAAGTGGTTTAAGACTGCAACAAGGGGGTGGGGGAAGTAGTGACATAATATGATTCTAATGTCTATTTTAGTTGTAGTTATGAAGATAGTTTGTGTGGGACAGGAGCAGAATAGGGGGAGGTGGGTAGATGTGGAGAAGTAAAGAGAAATTTATTTTTAACTTCTTGTTAGTTGGGTGGGGGGGCAGGTGATGTGCAAATCAGCTAAGAGGTGGAATAGAGTTTTAAGCTGTACTGCAGCTGAACAAACATTCTTATACATTAACTTTAAAGTTTAGAGCCTTGTAGAAGCTTGCTGGGGTCCTTTACTCAATGTAAGGGTTCGTGCTTCAGGTTGTATATTGTGGCAGGTGGAGTCTGGATGAAAAATACTAGGTCCTTCGCCTAGGAAAACGAGCAATAGAAAAAAAAGATTATGATTATGTGTGTACAGATATATATGTACACAGTGTAGCATATAAACACACATACACATACAGCAGATATAAAAAGTGTACACACCCCTGTTAAAATGCCAGGTTTTTGTGATATAAAAAAAGAGACCACAATAAATAATTTCAAAACTTATCCCACCTTTAATGTGACCTATAACCTGTACAATTCAATTGAAAAGCAAACAAATCTGTTAGGGGAAAAATATACAAAAATAATAATTGTGCAAACCCTTAAACTAATACTTAATTGAAGCACCTTTTCATTTAATTACAGCATTCAGTCTTCTTGGTTATGAGTCTATCAGCATGGCACATCTTGACTTGGCAATATTTGCCCACTCTTCCTTGCAAAAGTGCTCCGAATCTGTCAGATTGCGGGGGTATCTCTTGTGCACAGCCCTCTTGAGGTCATCCTGCAGATTTTCTATTGGATTTAGGCCTGGGCTCTTGCTGGAACATTCCAAAACTTTAATTTTCTTCTGGTGAAGCCATTCTTTTGTTGATTTGGATGCAAGCTTGGGGTCATTGTAGTGTTGAAAGGTGAAATTCTTCATCGTCAGCTTTCGAGGATATCGCTTGTGCACAGCCCTCTTCAGGTCATCCTGCAGATTTTCTATTGGATTTAGGCCTGGGCTCTTGCTGGAACATTCCAAAACTTGGTGAAGCCATTCTTTTGTTGATTTGGATGTAAGCTTGGGGTCATTGTAGTGCTGAAAGGTGAAATTCCTCTTTATCGTCAGCTTTCTGGCAGATACCTGAAGGTTTTGGGCCAAAACTGACTGGTATTTGGAACTGTTCATAATTCCCTCCACCTTGGTTAAAGCCCCAGTTCCAGCTGAAGAAAAGCAACTCCAAAGTATGATACTACCACCACCATGCTTCACCATGGGGGTAGTGTTGTTTTGGTGATGCGAAGTGTTGTTTTTGTGCCAAATGTACCTTTTGGAATTGTGGCTAAAAAGTTCAACCTTGGTCTCATCAGACCATAACATATTTTCCCACATGCTTTTGGGAGACTTCATGTATTGTTCTGCAAATTTTAGTTGTGCCTGGGTGTTTTTCTGTGTACGAAAAGGCTTCCATCTTGCAGCCCTACCCCATAGACCAGTCATATGGAGAATACGGGAGATTATTGTCACATGTAGTACACAACCAGTACTTGCCAGAAATTCCTGCAGCTCCTTCAATGTTGCTGTAGGTCTCTTGGCAGCCTCCCTGACCAGTTTTCGTTTTGTCTTTTCATCAATTTTGGAGAGACATCCATTTCTTTGGAACGTCACGGTTGTCCCATATTTTCTATACTTTTTGATGACTGTCTTCACTGTGTTCCATGGAATATCCAATGCTGTGGAAATTTTTTGTACCCTTCTCCTGACTGATACCTTTCAACAATGAGATCCCTTTCATGCTTTGTAAGCTCTCTCAGCGAACCATGGCTTTTGCTGTAGCAGGCAACTGAGTAAATGTCAGGAAAATCCTACTAGGACGTCTGAACTTAATTTGGGGTTAATCAGAGTCTCTTTAATTGATGGCAGGTGTGAACTGAAAAAGACTGAATGCTGTAATTAAATCAAAAGGTGCTTCAACAAAGTATAAGTTTAAGGGTGTGCACACTTATGCAACCAGCTTACTGTACGTTTTTTGTTACATTTTTCCCCGAACATATTTGTTTTTCAATTGAATTGTAGAGGTTATAGGTCACATTAAAGGTGGGAAAAGTTTTGAAATTATTTACTGTGGTCTAATTTTTTTATATCACAAAAATCTGGCATTTTAACAGGGGTGTGTACACTTTTTATATCCACTGTACATACACACATATGGATAGCTGAACTAGGAAACATTATTTTCCAGTACAAGGGACTATAAATGTACACATTTTCTTTTAATGTTGTTTTATTTGGGCGGCCATGGTGGTGCAGTGGTTAGTGCTGCCGCCTCACAGCAAGAGGTTCTCAGGTTCAATTCTCGGCTGGAGTGCCTTCTGTGCGGAGTCTGCATGTCCTCCCTGTGGTCGCGTGAGTTTCCTCTGGGTGCTCTGGTTTCCTCCCACATCCCAAAAGACATGCTGTAGGTGGATTGGATACTCTAAATTGGTCCTAGGCGTGAGTGCATGCATTTGTGTGCCTTCTGTGGAAGGCTGGGTGCCAGGGTGGCAACTTGACACCGTAAAACTCCACTGCCAATCATGAGTGGACAGGTGATCTGCTGTGGCGACCCCTAACCGGGAAAAGCCGAAAGAAGAAGAACTGTCAAATGTGGTTTATCATTAGAACTACGTAGGAAAAAATGAAAAAAGTTATTAAATTATTATGCAAGCATAAGTAAATTAAAGCAAAGATACAGAACTACCTATGATACGTCTTGATACACTGATTCTCTGAAATGTTTTGTATTTCCTATCATGTGCCTCACTTATCAAAATATTATAAAATAATACAGTTGCTTATATCAAAATAAAACCTTTGTAATTTTTTAGTATTACAACAAACAAATGAACTAAACAAAGCTGTCCCTAGTCATCTTTATTTTTTTTTTTTTATCGGCTGGATCACTGACAATTTTAATCAGGTATAAACAAATTATAAAAGGGCATTCGGTTAATAATTTGTATACATCTAATGTTCTCTTACTTGCTGATGAAATTTTACTGATACTATCACATCTGAATACCTCAATCACACAAATTTGTGTCATACACAACTCTTCTGAAAGGATATCCAACCTAAAATGTAATACAAATAAAACCATATCAGTCCAATTAATTCACATTGGACCATCCCTAGTTACTAGACATCAATGCAACAGAAATCATAAAAAATGGACCACTTACGGACATTATAAGGAGAAAAACATTGTATAATAATAATTATGATAATATTAAGTCATGTGAAGAGTAGACATCAAAATGGAAAAAGCTGGAAAATTAACATTATTCAAAGCAATACATTTAACCAAGATTTTATAATGCATGCAAACTGCATCTTTCGTGTCAAAGGAGTAAGCCAAAGATATTAAGTTTTTTAACTTTTGTAGTATCCTAAAATACAAAGAGTTATATTTCCATCTCATATCAGAACCTGGAATAAGGAGTGTGTTTGGCTTTTCAGTTTTTGAAATATTAAAATATATTAAAAGTTATTATATAATTGTAAGACACTGCATGTACTGCAAATTGGACAGAATTGCATAAAGACAAAAAAATATTAACAGCAAATTTAAAAAAGAAAAATATGAGGCATTAGTTGTTACTAGTAACAAGAAGTCATGGGTATTAAATAAGTATTTACCTATTCCCCTTTCTAATCCATTGATGTCTAACTATATAAAAATCCTAGAAAATTAAAATGTTCATTTATAGTTATCCAACTTTAGAAATTTACTCTCCAAATTCTCCACTCATTGGTTTATTGAAGTTTCCACTGTATTAAAATTATGAGTTTCAAAGAAACCGCTTTGTTTATTGAAATGGTTGTTTTAAAAGAAAACACTTTATTATGTGTGGATAATATTATCCATGAATATTAATACAGCTCATCAGGCAATACCTTAATACAAAGATCCAAACTGTGAGTGAGGAATTAGTAAATCATCCATACCAATTAAAATATATAAAATATCTGCTGACAAGTGGTTCTCTCTCTAGACTTATTCCTTCAGCACCAAGTAATATCTTATGAGTGTTTTTCCATTTCAATTCTAAATTCAACCACATTATTTAAATTTCTGTGAATAAGGTGCAAGTACAATTTTAAATGAACTAGCAAAACAACATTCTAAAAATTTTCAAATGGAGATTTCTACATAAAATATTTCAGAAACTACACAGAACTGGAAAAGTAACAAATTCTGACATCAATTGATAGAGGTTTAACAGGGGACAACAATCAGGTCTCCACTCATAACAAACAATGTGCGTTTGATACATCTGGGGTAAGCATATCAACTCTAGAGCACTTTGGCATCCATGTCGATAACACATGATAAAAGGTTTAGTAAGTGATTTGATCATAATTCTTTGCAGTGTAGTAATGCTTTAAACTTTATCTGCTTCATGTACTACCAGCTAAAGATAAAAAGTTCAGGAGTGGGAGTGCATTGTATTCTACCAGCTTTCAAATCCCTTCAAAAACTGGTAAACAGTACATTGTCAAACAGAGAACAACTAGAAATAAGTACTTTACCAGCTTTCAAAACCCTTCAAAAGCTGGGTAAAAGTACTTATTGTCAAACAGAGAGCACATAGAAACACTGTACCCCTCTGCAAAATCAATAACTTTGAAAGCTGTTAAAAACTTCACTATCACATTGTTGTGGCACAGTGAAAACTTAACAGCTTTTAAGAGCTGTTTTACCTCTGGCTGCTGTTCTTTGATAGCTGACAATGTCAGCTGTAAGTCCCTAGTGTGAGACCAGATCTTAAAAGCACTTAGAGTTGTTGTTTGTCTTTCGGCTTTTCCCAGTTACGGGTCGCCACAGTGGAACTCCGGTCCGCTAATGATTGGCAGTAGGTTTTTATGGTGCCGAGTTGCCAGCTCGACGCCCAACCTTCAACGAAGGCACGCTCATTCACGCATGTCTTTCGGAATGCCATTAGACTGTGGGGAGGACATGCAGACTCCACACAGAAGGCACTCCCCACACACCAGCCAAGAATCAAACTGGAGAACCTCTTGCTGTGAGGCAACAATGCTACCGCTGCACCACCGCGGATAACTCCTAAAAGCACTTAAAGTCACTTTACAAAACACTTGTTAATCACACCTAAGCACACTTCAGATTGGGACTCACACTAGAAATGTGTTTATTAAGTTTATCTTCTTCCTGATTTTAAAACATTCCATGCATTACAGACATTTTAAAGCAAACTTGGAACATATGCTTTAGGAGTGCGACTTGGTTAAGGAATTCTGGTTTGATTTTCAATGTTTTTCTCAACTACTGGAGTCTTGACAAATTTCTGGTAAAACATATAATTCTGTGTAATGACACTCCTCCAGTGTGTGGCACAGAGAAACAATGTATTATATGATGCTTATAAAAAGTACCAGAAAGGTATGGTGAAAAACTGGAAAATGACAATTCCATCTAATTTTTCTAAAAAGATCGATACATTGTGTATAAAACAGTCTGATATGATTTTTATAATAAAAGGGAAACAATTAATTACAGGTATTGGACAAATTTATCTTTGTTGTTAGACAAAATAAAAGACAAACACTGAAAAAAAATATATGCAATACATGTTCCTACTAATATCTAAAAATAGCATACTTACAAGTATGTGTTAACATTTAGAGTTTATTGGTAGAATTTGACACATATTGTATAAATTGTTAAGTTTATTTTTGGTTAGTAAGGTTGTAGGGTACAAAGTTATATTGTTTACCTTGCTGATTTGGATCTGATTTTTTTATTTGAATAGATTAAATATTACATGCTCTGTAATCGTTTACTGTGAAAAATATAAATAAAGATGAATAAATATATAGGGAATGCTGGCACATCTTGAAGGGAAACTGAATCCTCTGTAAAAGAAGTGGAAGGTGGAGTCAACAATATCATCAGTAAAGTTTATGGAGATGAAGCAGGCCTCAACATCTGGACTGAATTTAGACTTATGAGACAGCTTTTAAGAGTGAGAAGCAGCTGTCCTGGGAGAAAATGACTACATTCCAGCAGTATGTGTCACCTGAGGGGATCAGCAGCCAGAACTGGACGTAACAAAAAATTTGCATTTTACCTTGGCACCAAGGTAGGGAAAAAAAAACAGAATCAAGAAGAAAACTAAAATGGTGATAAGGTTGCAGAAATAAATGCATTTAAAATGAAGCAGCAGTCTGGACTATAGAATGCACTCCCATTAAATTATACTGGGGTAGATGGGGTCCAATGGGCAAGCATATTGTTGAACAGCTGACTTACCTGGTGATTAAACTGAAATAAACAAATGCAATTAAAATGTGATGATAAAAACTGGAAACACAAACAAAAACTACTCAAGAATATAGTGTAAGTACAGTTCAAAACATCCTAAATTATGACTTAAAAACACATTTGGCAGTATAAAGTCACATCGACCTTACAAATGCAAAAGGTCACAGATCTCAACCTCTTACCTCCACAATAAGGGACAAAACTAGACATCATTAGGAATGATGTTTGCTCTGAGAGTGTTGATGGAGAAGTAAAGAGAAGGTCAGAAGGAGTTGCATTGTGTTTTTGTAGACTTGGAGAAAGCATATGACAGGGTGCCTAGAGAGGAGTTGTGGTATTGTATGAGGAAGTTGGAAGTGTCAGAGAAGTATGTAAGAATGGTACAGGGTTTGTACGAGGGTAGTGTGACAGCAGTGAGGTCTGTGGTGGGAGTGACAGATGCGTTTAAGGTGGAGGTGGGATTACATTAAGGATTAGCTCTGAGCTCTTTCTTATTTGCAATGGTGATGGACAGGTTGACAGACGAGATCAGACAGGAGCCCCCGTGGACTATGATGTTTGCAGATGACATTGTGATCTGTAGTGAGAGTAGGAAACAGGTGGAGGAGACCCTGGAGAGATGGAGATATGCTCTAGAGAGAAGAGGAATGATGGTCAGCAGGACTAAGACAGAATACATGTGTGTGTGAATGAGAGGGAAGATAGAGGAATGGTGAGGATGCAAGGAGTAGAGGTGGCGAAGGTGGATGAGTTTAAATACCTGGGATCAATAGTTCAGAGTAATGGTGAGTGTGGAAGAGAGGTGAAGAAGAGAGTACAGGCAGGATGGAGTGGGTGGAGAAGAGTGTCAGGAGTGATTTGTGACAGACAAGTACCAGTAAAATTGAAAGGGACGGTCTACAAGAGGGTAGTGAGACCAGCTATGATATACGGGTTGGAGTCAGTGGTATTGACAAAAAGGCAGGAGTTATTGCTGGATGTGGTAGAGTTAAAGATGTTAAGATTTGCACTGGGTGTGACGAGGGTGGACAGGATTAGGAATAGGTATATTGGTGGGTCAAGCCCAGGTTGGAAGGTTTGGAGAAAAAGGCAGAGAAGCAAGATTATGTTGGTTTGGACATGTGCTGAGGAGGGATGCTGCGTATATTGGGAAAAAGATGCTAAGGATGAAACTACCAGGCAACAGGAAAAGAGGAAGGCCTAAGATAAGGTTTATGGATGTGGTGAAAGAGGACATGCAGGTGGTTGGTGTGACAGAGCAAGATACAGAGGACAGGAAGAAATGGAAACAGATGATCTGCCGTGGAGACCCCTAACGGGACAGCCAAAAGATGATGATTAGGAATGGTTTTTAAAATACTAGTCTATTAACATGGAATTAGTAGAATAAGTGATTATTAAATAATGTGTATTTTCTGAAATAAAAGTTTAATAATAAATGACAATAATTAGAGCAAATGTAATCCACCACTCTTTCTCCCCAGATTAGCAGTTTTAAGAGGGATTAGGAGGAAAAGAGCAACATTTTGAGCCAAAATCAAGAACCATGGAAAGGTGTGCAGAGGGCTTTGATATCTAAAATAAGCTAGGAACCTCAAAAGAGTAAAAGTTGAAAGGTGCAAGCAAAAAGGTTTTGCAAAGTGCACTGGACTTAGTAACATGGAGCATAGCTCTCACCGAATCAGGGACAAATCTTGCCAAAATCAGGGACAAATCCAAAAATAATCCGGGGCAATCGGGGACACTTTCAAAATAATAATACTACTACTTCCAACTTGAAATCTTGACAGAATAAGAGAATGGGGATTAATGTACATTTTTAAAAGTAAAAAAAGTGTATAACTCATAATTGTTGTCATTATTTAAGTGTAATTCACCACCTTTCTCCAAAAGTCAACAATTTTAGTAGGGATTAAGTGGGACAGAGACACATTTGAGTCAAACTGAGGGACAGCTGAGGTATAATTCAGAGTACAACGCACAGACAAAAGCAAAACGGACCATAGCCACAATTCTCAATGTCCAGAGAACAGTAAAGTTTGTCAAAAGATGAGCAATAATGTGACACCGAAATATCTAGATGGCAAAACCCCCCAAAAATACAACTTTACAACATAACCATCGCAGGTTAAACTGGAAGAGGCAAATGTCAACATCTACAAACCCTACTATATGAAAGCACTGGGGCCACGACTCCGGCAAAATATACCCAAAGCGGCGTGTCCTTATACGGTTGCTTTAGGTGCAAGTTCAACCTCCATACCTGGGACAATCGATACTCCTATTGCAGTCTGCAACGTTCTGATCCTCTTCACTCATTCCCTCCTCCCTCGGGCCGACACCGGCCCAGCTCTCCAGCCTACTACCTCCCAACAACGAGCCGCCCCTAACCGACCTCTGGCAATTGCTCCAGCCTACTCGCTGCGCCTCTTTAAACAGCGAACTGATGTCTGTAGTCCGCGTAGCATTAAATCGACGCATAGAAAGCAACAATGTACTACAATCTCCATACATCTTTGCGATACACGTATTTACAATCAATGAACGGGGTGGATCCAAACTGAGCATCTCAACATTTCAGTCCACGAAGTTACTTGCTACCAATCCGCTAGCATAATTGACTCATTCGCATGCCCCACACTGGCCACACCCCCAAACAGTAGCGAAAATGTGGACACAAATGGCAGTTGGTCAAGTTCCAAATCACTCAAAGTTGCGTTTCCGTCCTCCGCTTTTCTGTATTTTGCCTTTTCCCCATTATGCCCGCCTTCTTGGCGTGGACTGTTTTAGTTTAATCGTTGCGATGAGGTACCGCCCACATGTAACATCACTTCCAACCCCTTTTTACAAATTTTTAGTGATGAAGTTCTCTGGCTATGGAAGGAGTATTACTGAAATGGACCAACTATTTGTCAGGTAACTTCAGTTAACGCGGTTATGCCAAATTAGCATTTCGTTGTTTATTTAATTCTGATTTAGATACCTTAAAAATAATGTCTGCATCTGTGATGACCGAAACTCGCATAACTTAATATTGAAAAGCTTATAATTTTGTTCGTAGTTATGTTGTTATAGAATACTATTTTCACTAAAAAGTCCATATTGTTTCATTACAGTTGGAAACGTTTGTTTGGAAAAGGGGGCATTATAATGGGTTGATTTAAGATATGTCACTTAGCTGTAGCTAAAATTATGATTAAACTGAAATTTTATGTACATTATTTTATAATAAAAGTATTGGTTTAATGGTATTAGGTTACAGCAGATGTGGTGTGCGATCTGTGCAACCTCTGGCTCAGAAAAAATATCCAAGTATGTGACCAGCGTCAAATCTTTATCCGTCCCAGAATCATGCCCTTTACTCGTTGAAGTAGTACCGTATGGGAATGAGAAGTCAGTGAAACCTCGATGTATTCCGTGTCGTGTATGTGTGTCGGTATAATTCGTTTGTATAACTATCAGGTACTTATCAGAGGAATTATTGTTTTATTAAGCAGTACACATAAATAGTTTTGTCGATGTGGTAGCTGTGGTGTTCAAATCTCTCTTACTCCTTAAGGTTCTGCGATGATATATACATTTAATAATTTAGATCTTCCGACAAAAGCCAGATTTGCAGTTTTACAGTGATGATGGGCAAGATTTTCCCTAAGAGCATTAGTAGGTACCATAGCTCTCAACCAGTCAGGGACAAATCTCAACAGAATCGGGGACAAATCCAGAAATAGGACAATCGACACTCTTAAAATATTAGTACTGTTAACTTGAAACATTGACAGAATAACTGGATGTGAATTAATATACATTTTCTGAAGTAAAAAAGTCTATAACTCTAATTATTGTCATTAAGTGTAATTCACCTACTTTTCTCTGAAAGTCACCAGTTTTTGGAGGGATTAAGAGGGACAGAACTAACGCTTGAGTAAAACTTAGGGACATCCCTGAAAATCGGGACAATTGAGAGAGAAGGGAGGTACTACTGTGGGTAGACATCACTATGTATTGTTTTGAGAGCCTGCACTTGGGCACAGATAGGGCAAGATCCATTTAGCCTTGCCTTATGCAGTTCTCAAAAGACATATTGTTTACCTTGCAAGCGCAACCTCTTAACATAAGAAATCTGGACAAAGCCTAAAATAATGTTGGTGGTGATGGGGGGGGGGGGGGGGGGGATAGGGTCCTATTTTAAATATTACTCTTGTAAACTCAAATAAGGTCCTATTTTAAATATTACTCTTGTAAACTCAAAAAGTTGCTGGAATAACATGGGTTGTGTTAGCACAACAAGCACCATCATCACTGTAACTACAGAGGAGGGCTGTTTAACAGTTTTGGGCAACTAGTAAAACTGTCTTTGTAGCATTATTGAAGATTGATGGAAAAAAGGTTACATTGTATATTGTCTGAATATTTATTTATTATTATTTATTTTATTTTACATTTGTTTACTGGGAAAGTCCGACTGGACACATGTCCATTTTCAGCCGCGGCCCGGGAGGAAAGCTCCACATGAAACAAAAGAAAAACAGAGAACATATGTAGTCGGTGGTTTACATACAGTTATTTTACATACAGTTAGTATTTAGTAGTTCTGGATAGTATCTTTGAAAGGTCAGACTGTACACAGTCTACATTTATAATTGATACCTTAGTATAAGAATCATAATATTACAACACATTTAACATATGAATAAGCAGTACAACACACAATTTTTTTACTACATAATGGGGGGCAAAATAGGGTCCCATTTTAAATATTACTCTTGTAAACTCAAATAGGGTCCTATTTTAAATATTACTCTTGTAAACTCAAAAAGTTGCTGGAATAACATGGGTTGTGTTAGCACAACAAGCACCATCATCACTGTAACTACAGAGGAGGGCTGTTATTCAACAGTTTTGGGCAACTAGTAAAACTGTCTTTGTAGCATTATTGAAGATTGATGGAAAAAAGGTTACATTGTATATTGTCTGAATATTTATTTATTATTATTTATTTTATTTTACATTTGTTTACTGGGAAAGTCCGACCGGACACATGTCCATTTTCAGCCGCGGCCCGGGAGGAAAGCTCCACATGAAACAAAAGAAAAACAGAGAACATATGTCGGTGGTTTACATACAGTTATTTTACATACAGTTAGTATTTAGTAGTTCTGGATAATATCTTTGAAAGGTCAGACTGTACACAGTCTACATTTATAGTTGATACCTTAGTATAAGAATCATAATATTACAACACATTTAACATATGAATAAGCAGTACAGCACAAATTTTTTACTACATAATGGGGGGCAAAATAGGGTCCTATTTTAAATATTACTCTTGTAAACTCAAATAGGGTCCTATTTTAAATAGTACTCTTGTAAACTCAAAAAGTTGCTGGAATAACATGGGTTGTGTTAGCACAACAAGCACCATCATCACTGTAACTACAGAGGAGGGCTGTTATTTAACAGTTTTGGGCAACTAGTAAAACTGTCTTTGTAGCATTATTGAAGATTGATGGAAGAAAGGTTACATTGTATATTGTCTGAATATTTATTTATTATTATTTATTTTATTTTACATTTGTTTACTGGGAAAGTCCGACCGGACACATGTCCAGTTTCAGCCGCGGCCCGGGAGGAAAGCTCCACATGAAACAAAAGAAAAACAGAACATATGTCGGTGGTTTACATACAGTTATTTTACATACAGTTAGTATTTAGTAGTTCTGGATAGTATCTTTGAAAGGTCAGACTGTACACAGTCTACATTTATAGTTGATACCTTAGTATAAGAATCATAATATTACAACACATTTAACATATGAATAAGCAGTACAACACACAAAGTTTTTACTACATAATGTCTTTCCTATGCAATAGCTGAAGAGAATAAGTGGCTAAGATATTCTGAATGTCCTCTGCTTTTAAATTCAGAAGTTTGGGTGGTGTTAGTATGCTAAGGCCTATGTAATAGATAGGACTAGTGGTTGTGGTTAGTTCAGATCAGGCTACTGGTGATAGCAGAGGGATTAATCAGGGGCAGAACAAGGGCACAGCCATTTAACAGGTGTTGTTTAGGGTTGATTTAAAGTGGACAATAGATGTAATAGATGTAATGTTTTTTGGTAAAGCATTCCAGATTTTTCCACTATAGTTTGAGAAGAGGAATCCCCTGCTTGTTTTTTGCTTATGCTGATTTTTATATGTCGTTTGTTAGTGGATCTTGATGTTCTACTGGTGGTATAGGGTTGGACTAAGGTGTGTAGGGCAGGTATTTTTTCAGGTTCATATAGTATTTTGTGGGTCATAGTTAACTGGTTGTAATGAAGGATGTGTGGGAGCTCAAGCCAGTTGAATTGTTTGACAGTGTTGCAGTGGTGGGATCTAGCTGGTAAGTTTGAAGCTAATCTGGCAATTTTGTTCTAGCAGGATTAAAGTTTTGCAAGCTCGGCTTTCTTTAGGTTTGTGAGTATGGGGGCTATGTATAATAGAGTTGAGATTAAGTGGGACTGGGCAATGTAGCTTTAGTATTTTTGGTGAAGTACTACTGTTTGTTTCTATATAGGGTTCCTAATGTTTTCTGTGCTTTTTTAACTGTTTGTGAAATATGAATGTCTAAGTTTAAATTGCTGTCAATTTCCACATCTAAGAGTTTGGTTTGTGAAGTTGGGGAGATGATGTTATTTAGTGACACAATGTTAAAGGTATTAGAGGTTACGGTTGTTTTAGTTGGTTAGAATATCATAAGTTTTGTTTTTTTGGGGGGATTTAAAATTAGTTATCCGTTAGTAAGCCAGGTTTCAACTGCTAGGAAGGATTGTTGATTAAAGGTATGCAGTTCTATTATTGTGGGAACAGCACACATTACTGTTGAATCATCTGCATATTGGATGAGCGAGGCTAGTTGGGTTGAAATGTGTAGGTATTAGTAAATATAGAAAAGAGTAATGGACCTAAGATTGAGCCTTGTGGGGACACCCATTGTCACTGGTAGTAGGGGGGATAAAGTCTGTTGCCAAGAGACTGCTTGTTGGCGACTAGTCAGGTAGTCCTGGAACCAGGCAGGGGTATTTTGGCAAAAGTTTAGTTTGGAAAGTACATTTAGTAGCTTGCTATGGGAAACCCATATCAAAGGCTTTTGATAGGTCAAGGAAGATGGAGGATACATAGTTGTTATTATTCCTATGATAGTTGACAGTGTTGGTAAATGCCATTAGCCATAGATGTACTGTGAAATGCACAGAAGCCATGCTGTGTTGGTTAGTAGTTTGTGGGTATGCAGGTAATTGGAGACTTGCGTGTGAATGACCCTCTCTAGAAATTTTGGATAGGGGTGACAATATTGCGATGGGTCAGTAGTTGGTGATTTCTGTTGATGAGCCACCTTTATGGAGTGGTATAATGTGCAGAATTTTCCAAATGGCAGGGACGTTATGTTCAGCTATGGATCTATTAATAAGAATTGATACAGGGTAGGCAATACCGTCTGCTGTTAGTTTTAGGAACTCAGCAGGCAAGTTATCTGCAGCTAAAGTGGTGGGTTTTAGTAGTTTTTTGATTTATCTCTGTAGGTACAGGTTTCATGGAGAAGTTGGATTTGGTGTTGGGAGAGATGGAGGTGGGGGAGTGAGGTAACTGAGGGTGTTTGGTTGCTGGCTAAAGCTAGTATTGTTTCAGTAAATTATTTATTGAATAGGGGTAGCTGTATCATTAGAGTTTATTAGTAGTATTCGGAGAAGTTGTCCTGACTTTGCCTGGCTGAAGTATGATATTTATAGCTGACCAAAATTTCTGAAGATTATTGTGATGCTTTGTTTGTATCTCGGTGTAGTAATTTATTTTGTCTTTTTAAATTTGCTGCTTTGCTTTATTTCTAAGTTCCCAGTAGTATAGTAGGGTGGGTAGGGACTTTGTTTTGTTTCATGTTCTCCATGCTTTGTCTCTCGATTTAAAAATTGACAGTGTTTCTTTTGTTAACCATGGGGCGTTATTTGATTTGACATGTATATTTCTACTAGGAGCTTGAGAATTTAGTATAGATAGGAAGGTAGAGTTAAAGTAGTTAATTGCATCCTGTAGGGGTAGAAGTTTCAGGGGTGTCTAGTTACAGTGTCTGAGTATATCTATAAGGTTAATGGGGTTTAGGTTTTTTTTTTTTTTTTTTCTTACTTGTTTAAATGTTTAAGTAGGTTGGCTTGGTTCCTTAGTCGACAGGTTGGGTAGTGGTCATTGAGATTGTCTGGCAGACAGCCAAAGTAAAAGTATAATTCGGGCCTGTTTATTAGTATCTAGTCTAGTGAGGAATGTTTATTATTTGACTTATTGATTCTAGTGGGTGTTTGGATAAGTTATGTAAAGCCGTGTGGGTTTATGCAATTTTTGGGGTTTGAGGAGTGTAGTATGTTTTCTAGGGTTTGTACATTATCCCCTGGGGGCATATAGATACTATACAATATATATGCATTTTGGGGTTTACCTTTAGTTTGACGGATATAACTTCGGCATTATTGGGGCTTGGAGGTTTTTCATCTAAAGATACTATGGAGAGATGGTCTTTAAAAAGTAGGGCTTCACCTCTTCACCCTTTTAGCAAGTCTGTCTGTCTGTATGGTCTTATATCCTGGGGGTAGTATTTTGTTGTTGACTATGGAAGGCCACGTTTCAGTGAGAAGTACAATATCTGGATTACAGAGGGGGAGATTGGCATGCAGTTCATGGACTTTATTGTTTATGCTTCTTGTGTTGATATTTAATAGAAGGATATCTGATTTGGTCCTAGGAGGAGTGGTTGTAGCTTGGGGGGGGGGTTGTGAATGTATGATAGTTTGAGTGGGCGATCTAAATGGACTGTATGTTGGGCCAGGGTTTGGGTTAATGTCACCACTAAGGGATAGTTTGTTAACTAAGTTGACTATAGTTTTAAGGAATTTGGCTATTTATTTATCATGGAGCTGAGAGTTACTGGAAATATTAGGATGAGGGAGAAGGGAAACCTGCATTTGGTGCAGTGTTGATATGTTACAAATGGAGCTAAATATATGGAAGCTTACTGGTGTTGGTGTTGGTTGGTAGTAGTTGGAGGTGGAGTGAGGGGAGGTGGATTCGTTTAGGTGGATGTGATAGGAGGTTAATTGGGCTACAGTGATTAAGAATAGTAGAGTGATTGTTAGAATGTACTGGTGGTTAAAGTATTTAATCAGGAGTTTTGAGGTGTTGCTTTATTTGTAAAAGGGAGGTTTTTAGTAAAAGGCATTTTGGTAGTAGTTGTTTGTATTAGGAAGTGGGTGGGGGAGGGGTATAGTGAAGTAATTAGCGGTAGAATGTATGTGGGTGGATGGATATGATTGGATGTGTGGATAGAGGGAGTGGCTAGATAAGTATAAATTATAGGGATATGGGGGTGGGTGGGAATGGGAACGAAGTGGGTTGAACCCAGTTCCCGCGAGCTGCCGACTGTAAAAACAATCAGCAGGACCAGATCAGTATGTGTCCATCTTGCAGGAACAGGTTATTTTAGCCAGTTGGAACTAGCAGCTAATGTATAGGGGCCAGAAGACTACCTGATGGGAGATTAACTGCAAAGACTGTTTCCATTCTTTAGCTCTAGCTAATATAGCAGAGTAAATTTTCTTCTTTATCTTACAATTGAATGTTGTACATGACCTGTGATCTAGTTATTCTGTTGATTAATCCAGATTGAGGGCTACTCTAAGTCAAATAAAAGGGTTTAGGAAGTGGGGAGAAGGGGGATTATGAGACTTTGTTTTCCTTGCTAGGTATACACGCCACGACCTTTTGTTATTAAGACAAAGTGCAGGTTCAACTGTTATTTAGAGTAAAAAAAAGAAAAAAAAATGGAGGACGGCAATACATACAATGCCTGTGGCCATTTAATATAGGTTCTGGTTCTTAGGGGCAGACGTTAACACCAGTCCAATGGGCTTACTGATTGCTGAAGAGTCATGGTCCGGTAAAGAACTTCCCTGGACTGTCCTGTCTAAAAGAAGAAAGCAAAGGTGGTTAATTTAAGGGGTAGAAGTGGGCTAAGTACAATAACTATTTAATGGTCGCTATGGCATTTAGGAAGTTGCTATTACAGCTACTAGAGTGGGCTTGCTTTACATGGAAATGGCTGTTTTTAACAGATGTTAGCATAAGACAGGGAAGCCACAATGTCGCTAATTTAGATACATGCTAGACTGCCAAGTAGGGCTACTTGCATGACCTGATATTAAGAACTATAGCAGTAAAATACAGTTAATATAGTCGCTAAGCATTTCATGCAGGTAGGCTACTTAACAACTCATACTAGTTCAGCTTTGTCTACGAAAGACATTAACACCGCGTGGTACGTAACATTCTATGAACTCAGTATTCCTTTACGGTGCACTTCCTAGCCAAGAACAACTTTTAGCAGTACAGTAGTTATAAGTCGATAGCATAACACTATGAGAGTTATCTAGAAACTTTGTTACAACTGTAATGTTATTATGTAACCTTAAACAATGTAACGGCTCACTACTGGTAACTGCTCAGAGCAGCGCTGTTAGCATTCTACACTACGTAATTCAAACAATGGTTAGTTTGTAACAGTTTAACAGTAAAAAGACATAATTTACATGGCGAGTACACCATGCTGGGGACAGCAAAGGGGGGGCTTTGTAAACTATAACTATTTTAAAAATTGCGCTCAGGTGGGAGGGGTGTATACCAAAGGTCTGCTAGTAGGGAACTGGCCAATTCCACAGGAGGGGTGTGTTACTCGCTTAGGTTTGAACCCAGTTCCCGTGAGCTGCCGACTGTTCAGCAGGACCAGATCAGTATCTGTGTCCAACTTGCAGGAACAGGTTATTTAGCCAGCTGGAACTAGCAGCTAATGTATAGGGAGCCAGAAGACTACCCGATGGGAGATTAACTGCAAAGACCGTTTCCAGTCTGTAGCTCTGTCTAATATAGCAGAGTAAATGTCCTTCTTTAGCTTACAATATAATGTTGTACATGATCTGTGGTCTAGTTATTCTGTTGATTAATCCAGATTGTCGGCTACTCTGTCAAATAAAAGGGTTTAGGCAGTGGGGAGGGGGGATTATGAGACTCTTTGTCTGCGCTAGGTATACATGCCATGGCCGTTTGATGTAAAGACAAAAAGTGCAGATTCAACTATTATTTAGAGTAAAAAAAAGAAAACAAATGGAGGACGGCAATACATACAATGCCTGTGGCCGTTTAATATAGGTTCTGGTTCTTAGGGGCAGATGTTAACACCAGTCCAATGGGCTTACTGACTGCCGAAGAGTCAAGGTCAGGTAAAGAACTTTCCTGGACTGTCCTATGATGTCTGTGGCCATTTAATAAGTGAGCAAACTTCAAGCTGTGTATGTGAATTTTACTATTGAAAACACTGTTGTATAGTATGACTGGAACACTTGTCAACACGCTTAAACTGTTGCTTTGTTAGCAGGCCAAACTTAGAAGAGATGATCACCAAACTATGGTACAGTATGGTCATACCTGCAGTGTAGGCATTCTTTAAACTGAGTGATAATTTTTTAAATTTAAGAGGGTTGCTCATGATGCAAAAGAGCCCCATTTTCCTTTGTTCCATTTTTAATGGTACTTAGTAACAAGTTTCTTTTCCAGAAATGCATTTATAGTTCTGATTATGTGCATCTCCTGCATTCTTTTTCTTATAACAAGGCACATTTTATTGCTAAGATACTTCAAATAGATTTACTGTCTTTCTGCATCAAGTATAGAATAGCAGCAATTTGTATACCAGTTTAGAATGTAGGCATTACATAGGTACAGTAACTCACTGTTCTGTTTTTAATACATTTCCCCAATAGCTCAATGTTGTGATATCGTGATAAGTTTTCAGTTCTGAGGAAGAAAAAGGTGTGTATAGTGAGGGGTGGCCCATAAAGAATAAACAAAATTGAGAACTTTTTAGTTTGTCTGATATTAGCAGATTATTTTCCCAAGGCTATTGACATTGCTTGGTATGTACATGTTGTTAGATACAATTACTTTCATCTGGGTTTGTTAGCTCTGGTGAGAAAACTGTAATGATGGCTTCTGCACTGCCCATATGAATTACATTTACCCTAATGGTCTGTGTCATTGCTAAAAAGAGAGCATGAGAAAGACTAATTATTTACGTGATAAACACATGGATAGTAAAGCACCGATTGTTCTTGGCATTTCCTGACTATAGAAGTTTTTCTGGTTGTACTTTCCAACTTCAGAGGTTTGTTTCCCCAGTGGTGGCCAAAGTAGTAGCAAAGCAGAATCTGGATGTTGTCCATAGAAATGTTACATAGCTGGAGAAAAGCTTTATCTAGAAAGAAAATGGGTGGAAAATATAGGACCCTTTGTATCATTTTGGTGCCAGGAGGATGGACTTCATTTTAAGAAAATTTTAAATTAATTTGGCCTATTGATAACTAATTGCTTACCCATGGAAATGGTCTTCTCTGCAAAAGTTTGTCTGCATCTTTTGACGGGGTGAGAGACTGTCATGCTGTTTGGTAAATAGTCCCACCTGTCTTTTCCTTTGAAGAGAGAATGTGTCTGAGAAGCCCAACTTTAATAATTTCTTAACATCCTTTAGAATCTAAACAGATTTCCTTGCATTAAGCAAAGTTATGGTGGTACTTAGTGCGGTACAAACTAGCATATTATGTATTCCATTTACTTTGCAGGTAAATGTGTAACCCAATCACTGGTCAAATGTTTGATAGTTATATTGCTAAGTTTTTTAAGAGGGATATAATTGCTGGGGGGGGGGGGTACTATTGTATAGGTTATCTTCCCTTGAAGGCGTTCATGCCAAGTCGATAGAAGTAATGTAAAGTTAGTTTGATACCACTTCATTCTTTTTCTTTAATTTCTGTGCAGTAATTTTTAGTTTTCTTCTAGTGTTTGCATGCAGGGCAACTAACCCTTTATTATTTTGATTAAAGAGTTATTGACCCACATAGTGTAAGAAGATTCTCATCACATTTTAGCGTATCTTGAAAGGAGTCCTCTGAGGTGGTTTTATGCCTGTGTATTTTGATGAGTAGGATTTCTGGCACTCACCGACCAGCTGAAATTTGCCATTTTATTCAAAATGTAGGAAAAGTGGGATTTATGCAACTGATTTGCATGGAAACAAATATATGAAATTTGCTAGTTTGTAGATGATTAATGTGTTATCTGTACAAGGCGAAGCTGATAATAGGAGTAGCATTATGTTAATAGTGTTTTATTTGATTTTTGCAGCTGATTGGGTTCCTAAGATTTGTAACTGCTTTGTATGTGGGGTAAACTTGCCCTGATTATTGTGAGATTTGATTAGAAATAAAGCTAGCTGGTATACCAGCTTTGTCTTTGTAGGCTAAGATATGTGAATGGAAATGTGAGGTGAATCTTCCTTTCCAGTGAGTGAGGGGTTAGTGTGACTGACTTTTACCTGGGTGCAGCTGAGCATTTTAGGAAATGTATGCTTATAAATAAAGGTAAAGGCTTAAGTTGAAGAAATACCACAGGATTAATGTTCTTTTATGTGGAATATTTCAGGATATTCCACGAGGTAGATCTTTTTCTTGATAATGCTGTTAAGTACGGGCCCAAGAGCTGCAGGTATCCATGAGATTGGTTTCACCAAGGGCTATCAAAAGAGGCACTTAAAGAATCTAGCTGTTTGCATTGGCGCAGCATGTAATCCATTCCAGTTATATTCTTGTACAAGCGCTCTTTTTATAAAACTTGTATTAAGTTTATAACACATAATATTTCTAATGTCGTTAGGATGAAAACTTGCCCAAAGGGATATTTAAGCTTAATTAGAACAATAGTGGACTTATTTTTTAGAAGTTGATTTGGTAACATGATGATCAGTGATGGCAGTGAAAATATTTTAAGTCATTTGTATGATATGTGGTTAACAGAATTATGGATGGTCTCTTATTTAGGTAGTACATTGCTGTAAGGGCTTAACAAATGTATTTATTTATTTTTTTTGAGACTCAAGATTTATTCGTCTCCAATAATTGACAGTCAGATGAGTAGTGCCACAACTGATTGGGATTCCTGCTCTGAAATGATTAGTATTGTGACTGGTACTTGTACCTAGGAAGATATAGAATGAGCTAATGGGTTCTTGCCCTGCTCAGGGCACCACAAACCCCCCCCCCCCCACACACATATAAAAAGTATACGTGTGTAAGGCAAGTGGTCAACAATTCAAAATGTCAAACAGAAAAAAGAAGGTATAAAAGTCTGGGGACTTGTATTTTTAGAACAGCTGTATTCAGTTTTATTTATTTATTTATTTTATTCAGTTATATGGACATGCGTACAGTGGCATACCTAGCATATTTGACACCCGAAGCAGAAATGTTTAACAACCCCCTTTCCTCCCTTGGAGATTTTTTTCTAATACCTCCTCTTCTATGACAATTTGTTTTTAGTAGTAATCATGAAATGAAACAAAATAATGGCCAGCAAGGAGCAAGCTAGGAGTGTGATCAAGTCCTTAAAATACTCAGCCATCCTACAGAAAGGAATGTCCCAAATAAATCACTAGTGACAGAATCATGGACTAAACCTAAATGTCAAAAATGCATTATCATCTCCTTTGGAAATTTGGGTATGACATTGACAACACACCCCTAAGCGTTGACACCGTAGCAGTAGGAATTTGGCATCTTGACTGGACAGTTGACCCCAAATTCTATTAAGAACACCTTAACACTACCCGTACATAAGACACTGAGAGACACACACACACACCACTAAATCTTTCCCCTTCTTAGCCCTTAATCTAACCATAAACTGCAAACACTTGCATTTACACTGCCTCCCCTAATGCTGAAACTTGAAAGTTTTTTAACATTCCAAACCCAAACACACACTTACCAGCAGTCTGACAAGAGTGCTTTTAATGAATTTCCCAAGCACTTAACTCTGTCGATGAACTGACTGTGTGAAGTGCTCCCCTGTCCCCCCCCCCCCCCCACACACACACTTGTAAAATATGGGTTACAGGTAAGTGGTCGACAATTCAAATTGTCAAACAGAAAAAAAAGAAGGTACACCTGATCAAAAATCTGCTGATCACACATCAGCTTTTTTTTCTATGCAAGATCACAATATAGTAGGGATTGGGGAATATGCTTTTTCACCACTGTAGTGCAATACCTGAGTTGGTTTATATAAGTAGCAGGGTTGTGGGGGTGCTTGTATTGTTAGAACAGCTGTGTTGGATTTTATTTATTTTATTGTATTTTATTCAGTTATATGGACATGCATCCAGTGGCATACCTAGCATATTTGACACCCGGAACAGAAGTGTTTTTTAAGAACCCCCCTTTCCCACATGGAGATTTTATTCCTACCTCCTCTTCTATGACAGTTTTTCAGTAATAATCATGAAATGAAATACAATAATGGCCAGCAAGGAGCAAGCTAGGAGTATTGATCAAATCCATAAAAGACTGCTATCCTACGGGAAGGCTTGTCCCAAATAAATAACTAGTGCCAGAGACATGGACTAAAGCTAAATGTCAAAAATGCATTATTTCCTTTGGAAACGTGGCTACAACATTGATAGCGCACCCCTAAGTGTTGACCCAGTAATTCAGGATTTGGTAACTTGACTGGACAGTTGACCCCAAATTCTATTGGGAACAGATCAAGATGTACCAAACTTGGAGACATTCTGCAAAATCAGGAACAATTTCAACTTGGCTTTACAAATACAGCACCTAAAGAGAGAGAGAGTAGAGATAGCAGCATATTTCAAGGCAGACTATAAGCTAAGCAAACAATAGGAGAGTAACTTGCAGACCAAACATATTAAGCAAATACAAGAGCATTCCGTAAGATTAGGGACGGTTTCATACAAATGCACACTAGCCGTTAATGCAGCAGTTATTTCATCAACACAGCTAGTTACCCCCTCCCAAGAAAAATAAAGCACAAATATTCCAATTTATTTCACACAAGTGTGCACCAGCCAGCCCTTAATCCCAGGCTTTAAGCTAAGAAAATGATGATGAGTTCCTGTGCACAGCTACCATCCCCCCTCAAAAAATCTGTTTATTTCTCTCAAATGCACACTAGCCAGCCTTTAAAATATGAAAAGGACAAGGTTACTGCCAACACCCCCCCCCCAAAAAAAAAAACATAAATATTCAAATTTATTCACACAAATACACCTTAGGGGTGTAATTTAAGCCAACCAAGTTTAAAGTGCAAGTTACATTTCTCCACAGCACAGCTGACTAACCCTCACCACAAAAAAGGATAAAAATATTCCAATTTCTTAATATAGTATAAGTATTCACTTGCCAGCCCTAATGGCAGAATTTAAGCTGAGCAAGTGAAAGGGCAAGTTACTTTAACCCCCAGCCCAGCTAGATACCCCCACACCGCCAAAACAAAAAGAGGGCAGAAGAGTACAATGGAAAAAAAAAGAGCATAAATTTCCGATTTCAAAATATTTAAACAAATGCACAGACACAAGCCAGACTTTAAAATATTTAAATGCACACACTAGCCTGGCCACCATCCCCCTCCCTCTCCAAAAATAAAAAAAAATCTGGTTATATTCACATTAAAAAATGCTTACCTTCAGTTCAGTAGTCAACAATGCTTATTTTCTGTGATTAATAGTTTGTCGGGTTCATTGAAAAAAAAAAAAAAACTTTTCCACTGCAAAACTCTGTACTTCATTGTACTACTGTACAAGTAGAATGCTGCTGTTACTTTTAAAAATAACCACGGTTCTCTCTGCTGTTGTCTGTAGTTCCTTCCGAATTTCCTCCAGTCCAGTAGTACCACATTTTCTCGCATGGACACATGCAAGAGGAAGATACAAAGCATTTACTTTAGAGCTGGATCATGGTCAAATGGGGTTCTAGGTAAGGTAATGAATCGGGCCCTCTCCATACACATATGAGAACGCACACATCGCCACAGTCATTCCAATGCCCCATTACCAGGGCCGACCTTAGCTGAAACGGCGCCCTAGGCGAACTACTGCTCTGGCGCCCCTTAAGTCCCACCCACACCATACTCAAGGAATACTCCTATTTGACCCACGCCCACAGATGGGTCACTCCCACAAAAGCCACTCCAGTTCTTTCAAAGTTTAAATGCATGAAAAATCAGTCATTCTGTAACAAACACCTTGTAGCCTAAGGTGGTTGCAGAGGGTGACCATCCCCATGTCCCAGCACTAGGTGCATTGGACGGAGCAGTCTAAGGCAGCTGCAGAGGGTGACCATCCCCATGTCCCAGCACTAGGTGCATTGGACGGAGCAGTCTAAGGCAGCTGCAGAGGCTACACATGCTGCACCACAGCTGAATCTGCAGAAATAGGAGACAAAACTAGGATTTCAATTTGATGCTTTTTTTTACTGCTACTGTTACATCTGAAGAAGTTTTGATCTGGGATGAAAACGCTGTGATACGTGAATGCGTTTTATGTTTTTATTTATTTGTTGGATACATTTTATTTTAAGCCTGGTCGAGTGTTGGGCTGTCTTTCCAAAGTACCTTTTGTGGATTATTCGTGGTTGTGGTGGTTTTGGGAGCTTTTCCTCACTTTTTGTGTATTTGTAGGTGACAGCATAATGTTTTATGGCCATGATTTAGAGATGATCATTACCTCACTGTTATCACCAAATTATGAAGCCTGCTGAAGCCTGTTAAAATGGGAGATTGCCATGTTGTGGATGACTACATTGTTGTTGTCTTTCGGCTTTTCCCAGTTAGGGGTCGCCACAGCAGAACTCCGGTCTGCTAATGATTGGCAGTAGATTTTGACGAATGCCGAGGTGCCAGCTCGACGTTCAACCTTCAACAAAGGCATGCCCATTTACGTACGTCTTTCGAACGCCCACCCAACCGCGGGGAGGACATGTAGACTCCACACAGAAGGCACTCCCGTCACTCAAATACATACACATTTTATTTATATATATATATATATATATATATATATATATATATATATACACACACACACACACACACAATCTCTCTCTATGGTAATGTCCGATGCAATCCATCAACACAGAAGTAGGATAAACATATACAAAAAGGAATACCAGATCTCCGATAATGTTCTACACAGTCAATTTACACACCTTCAATAACTAAACAAACAATGCTCAGAAAGGACTGTAAAATAAACTGTTATATAAACAAACGTTAGGGGAAAATAGACAAAAATTAAATATGTTAACTAAAATGGACCTACTCCATTTCAGAAGCAGTCATTTTTATCAAAGTGGTTTGGCTTGTCAACGGCAAAAGCTTCATTCAACAGAATGTTAACCAAGCACTGAGGACAACTACAAATACACCCCCCCTTTACACCACCCTCTCTGTTCAACAACCAGCCAGAGTCTTTAACAGTACTTTACTACACATTTATACAGTGAAATATATGATGCATTATTACCATAATGCTCTGTGTTAACTATCAAGATAAAACGTTACAGAGTTCGTAAGGAGCCGCTTGCCTAGGGTTTGACACCATCAGCCACTATCTGCCTGATGTGGGGCACTGAGCAAGACACTGAGCCAGGCAATCCTTTCAACAAAATCTGGAAAAAAAAAATCCAGGCAATCCTTTCAACAAAATCTGGAAAAAAAAATCAACATGGATTAGTGCTCTACCCTTGTTAATAACAAATCTTGTTTACTCTGTCCACAGACCACCAAAGATGATCTTCAAGCCAGCCCCATTTTCCTCACTCACTTAGCTCACTCTCATTTGCACAAACCTCAACACACACCTTTAATCCGCCCTCTTATCCATCTCAGTCCCTCTCATTTCTCATCCAATCATAAACTCTCCATGACACCCCCTTCCTCCTGGACTTTATCAACACCTCCTCAGTTTCCTCCTCCTAATCCCACTTTTAACACTTTTACATGCATCTTAATACACTTTTTCTCAAATCCCCCCACTTATCTTTCCCCACTCTACCAAATAATGCCCCCTCCCACACACATCCACTTTTCAGAGAATGTCACCATGACTTTCTTCACTCACGCCTAACTTTCTACGTTCTCTTAAATGAATCAATTTGGAAGAGAATACACCAGACATATGTTATACCTCTGACTACAGAACTAAAAGCCCGTGTTAATATAGTTTTGCCTTGTACTGCAGTCTTACTGCATTGTTCCATTTGGTTTTGTGAAGCATTTAGTTCAAATTAAGTCACTCTCTGGGTCTCTGCTACAGTAGATCTTGATATTGCATTATGTAAATTGACAGTGTTAACAGAGATTTTCTCCCAACAGCTCTGAAGAAAAGGGTCATCTACATACGTCTAATAAGAATATATTGGTTAACAAATGCAAATAAAAAAAGACAGATTTGTGTGCAGTGGGATTATGTACTTTACATGTCAACACCACCTCTAACAGTTAAAACAACTTGTCAGTGCACTGCTCGTTTCTTAATTATTAATGCCCCCCCCCCCAACACACAAGCTACGCTCAACATCACATGTACGCACGGCTCTCAACCAAATCAGGGGCAAATCCATAATTAGGGACACTTAAAATATCAGTGCTATTAAACTGGGGCATTAAAAGAATAAGGGAATGTGACTTAATATACATTTTATTAAGCAAAAAAATCTCTCTCTCTGTAATTATTGTCATTTATTGAGGATAACTCATCACATTTTCTCCAAAGGTCATAAGTTTTAAATGGAATTATGAGAGACAGAGCTAAAATTTCAGTAAAAAAAAATCAGGGGTGGTCCAGAGGTATGTAGGATTATGCCCTTAAACAAATCAAAAATTAAATGAAAAAAAAAATTAAACTGTAAAATGTAAATTACAAGCGGAAAGATGTGTAAATAATTGCAGCCATTTGTACGTTCTGCACATAATTAGGAGAGGGAGTGGAGAATGTTATCAAAATCGAAGCTTAATCCGTTATACTACAGAGAAATAATTAACCTCAAGTCCACTTTATCATGGTCTCACATGGAAGTGGGGGTAAAGTTCATGCTATAGCTGTATTTTTACGGGGGTGCACAACTACAGAAATTCTGATAGTCACTAGCCTTACGCTCCATTTGTAAACTGTGCACAAAAAGCAACTGAAAACACATGTTATGCATTGCTGCAGATAATCTGATCTCTGTAAAATCTTGATGCCCCCTTGCAGGACATTGTCTATATTACCATTACCATTATAAAGGATCTTAGTTTTGTATGGTGAAAAAATACTCCCTCCTCAAATTCTGCAAAACAGAAGTGCAACGCATTATAAGTGAAAACAACACATGGCAGTGATCCGTTTTTAAAATATACAAGGAAAGATACTCAAAATTCTCATAGCAACCCACAGTGCCACTGTACAACAGAAAATGAAAGAATTGTTTAAACGCCCCCTAAGCGAATTCCTCAGCGGCACCTTTTTTGGATGGAATACCTTCATCTTTAGCTACCAGTGCTACTAAATGCATTTCACACCGACACCACCGAGAAATCAAATTTGTCCACCCCCATCAAATCATATCTACATCTTAACTGAAGCATTGTTACAGTCTCTGCTTTGCTGTGTATGTGTGGGGGAGGTTAATGGCACAAAACAGACAACAGTCAGAGAAATAAATTGTGGACGACTACATTAAGATGAGAAAATCATGAATAGGAATTCAGTGGATAGTAGTTTGTACCGCAAAGTAGGCATACCCAGCAGCTCTTGATCACATTTTTACTCTTTTCTTCGATACATTTTGAAACGTTAGCATCCTCTCTGGGTAAACACTGGAATTTGTGAGTTACTTTGTGGCTGGCTGTTACTTGCAGCAAAGGAGACGAGGACACAAGGTGATATCCAGGAAAGAATTTGCCTGTAAACAAGGGCAGCGGGGCAGAGATCCAGAGGTATGCTTTGTTCATAGGTTCATAGGTAGGTACTAGGCTATTGGCCCTAGGGCGTATACAAGCCTAGCCAAAAAGGTACCCTGGCTTTCGCCACCCAATAAAATTATTTTCCTGGCAACCTGTCAAGCAGAACCACAAAAGTGATCCCCGGGGTGAATTTCCTATTACCCATCCAATCATAAAGATTTTTCTTGAAGAGTGCTAATGAGGAGCTCTGTTCAACATAGATAGGTAGTCTGTTCCAGAGTATGCGAAGTCTCTGGGACAGGAATCTAGCCCTCCAGCATGTTCTGTTTATTGTGGTGACAAGGTTTAGGTCCCTAGAGCATGTAGCTCGGAGGGATTGGGATTTCTTTAAGTGGAGCATGTCCAACAGCTCTGGGTTTGACATAGCTTTATATGTTAGGCAGAGATCGCCTCTGAGTAGGCGATATGCGACGGAGTAAAAGCTCGAGTTTTTTGAGTCGGTCTGCTTAGGGCATCTGTTTGAGGCCAGTAATCCTCTTTGTGAGGTATTTCTGCAGCCTTTCCAGTTGCTGTAGATGTCTTGTGAGGTACATACCAAAAGGGGCGTTGTACTCTATAATGGGTCTAATGAGTGATGAGTAGAGGGGAACAATGACCTCCTTTTTTTCTGGATGACAAACCTTTTGTGATGAGTTGTGCCATGTAGAAGGATTTCCTGATCACTGTGGCAATGTGATTATCAAAGGAGAGACTACTGTCCACCTGTGTCCCAAGGTCTCTTATCACACTTTCAGTGTTAAGTAGACTTCTGCCTACATGGTAGTTCATGGGTATAGAGTTTTTACCAAAGGGGATGACGATGCACTTTTTGGCATTGAGCTTGAGACCATGGCTTTGACACCAGGCATCTGTCTCAGTGAGGCCCTTTTGTAGGATGTCCACATCGTTAGGAGTTTCGATTATGGCTCCTGGTTTGCAGTCATCTGCGAATTTAGTTAGCCAAAGACCTTCTGTGTTAGCCTGTACTTCAGAGAAGTAGATACCAAACAGGAGAGGACCCAGGACTGAACCCTGTGGTACTCCAGTTGTAACTGGTCTGAAGTTTTACTTAGAGTTTGCTACTTTCACCAGTCGACCAAAGGCAGGCCCTGCTAGCAGAGAGATCATCTGGTATGTTAATGCTCTACTCATGATATGCAAAACTGTCATATTTTGTTAGTTTTGCATTTGTAATAATACCTGCATTAAACCTGCAATACTAACGTTTCACTGTTTTTTCAAAGACCTACACAGCATCCATATGCAGACTATAAAATCAGCACGTACGAAATTTTATAAAGCCACTTAGGCAGAAACCTAAAATGTGTTGCTGTGTACCACAAACCGCCCTAATAACTACTGCAATATAATATTTTACAAAAGAGTGCACACCCCTACCCCGTACAGCCATATCTAAATAGTTTGCGTCAACGCACCTATAAGCGTACACAGAACACCAAACGCTTAAGACCACAGTAATTTTACCTGTGATATATAATCATAAGGTTCAAATGCATGACCCTTAACAATTCAACTTTAAAAGACACCAATGTGTTATACTTCACTGTTTCCTTCTCAATCCCAGAACATTTCCACTTTTTATAGTTAAACCAAAGTAAAAAAAAAAAAACGAGAAATTCCAGAGATATTTTTATTAGTTTTCCCGTAGGACCCTACTACTGATGTTTTCTGTAATGCAAGAAACACCACCACTACAGTTTAAGGATACCGTGCTGGAGTGCAGCCTCGTTCACAGTAAACCTTCTCACATACACACCTGCTAACACATCTCCTAACACTCACCAGCCGCTTTAGATCTCCTTCGGACAAACCGGCGTAGCTGTACCTCTGCTGTTCGAATTCGTATCTTGTGGTCTTTACTAAGGCCACCACCTTTGATGGGATAAACTGCAATCCATGCTCTGATTTTGGGCTTGACGTGCTAACATGCTTGCTGCCCAAGAGTGGAAGCCACTCACTGCACCCCATAAATGCCAACACCTTTGTTTTTTTTTCCGAGAGAAGCACAGCACTATGCCAGACCAAGCCATGACAATGGCAAGTGCGTTTAGACTTGAGCACTATTTTCTTTCAGAAACCTTGTCAACACTTAACAAGACCGTCATACAAGAAGTACTTGCAACTTTAAACACTTTCTGCTGCAAATGCCTGTAAAGCAACACCTGCCCAGGTCTTGTTACTGATACCTTTAATACTTCTTTTCAACTTTCATGACACAAAATGTAAGATCATAATAATAAAACTATAAAATCTGCAAAATAAGTGATCCTCCTAGAAGTTGTTTGCAATGTTATCTTCTCACGTGGAAAAAAATTATGGAAGAACAGTTTGTCTTTTCACTACGTTTGGCTTAGTGGCTGCAGGGACATCAGTGGTATGAACGCATCACTGATTGGATGCTCAACAAGAGCAGCCACTGAGATTCATTATATAGATGCAGGGGGAGGGAGAGAATGGAAGAACACAACAGGGGGCCGTTCTATGTGTTGTGGTGGATGAATCATTCTTTTAATTACGGAAGTGGGGGAGGGCGCAATGCTACAGCTGAAAAGTGGAGAGAAGTAAAGTTTAAGTTAACTCACTTAATTTGCTCCCTTTATGATGCCGGCTTTTATGGCGCCCTAGGCGGTCGCCTAGTTCGCCTATGCCTAAGGCCGGCCATGCACATTACTTAATTATTTCTCCCCAGTTACCATAAAAACTGTTCACCCTCTCCGTGTGCATACTATTTTCTTCTTTACTTCTGTAATTATTACAGATTGTAGGTTCATAGGTGTGTACTAGGCTAATAGCTCTGGGGCCTTTACAAGCCTAGCCATAGCATTACCCTGGCATAGTGTCACCCCGACCTTCGTTCCCAGTGCCTCTGTCGAGTAGAGCCACTGGAGTTATCCCCAGGGTGAATTTTCTATTTCCCATCAACTCATCAAGATTTCTCTTGAAGAGGGTCAGCGAGGTGCTCTGCTTGACATGTATGGGAAGTCTATTCCATAGCATGGGTAGTCGCTGGATTATGAACCTATCCCTCCAGTACATTATGTTGATTGTGGTAATGAGGTTGAGGTCTCTGGAGCATGTGGTGTGGAGGGATTGGGATTTCTTTAGATGTAGCATTTCTAACAGAGCTGGGTCAGACATGGCTTTGTAAGACAAGCAGAGATCGCCATTAAGTAGGCGATATGAGACAGAGAATAGTTGGAGTTTTTTGAGTCTGTCCATATAGGACAAGAGTTTAAGGCCTAGGATCCTCTTCGTGAGGTACTTTTGCATCCTCTCCAGTTGTTGCAGGTGTCTAGTGAGGTACATGCCAAATGGGGCATTGTACTCTGACTGGCCTAATGAGGGAGGAGTAGAGGGAGACAATGACCTCTTTCTTCCTGGTTGCAAAACCCTTAGTAATGAGATGTGCCACATAGGACTTTCTGACCACAGTGGCAATGTGGTGAGCAAAAGAGAGGTTGCTGTCAACATGTGTTCCCAGATCTCTTATAATGCCTTCTGTGTTCAGTGGACTGCCATTGATGTGGTAATTCATGGGAGCTGGGTTTTTTCCAAAGAGGATGACAAAACATTTTTTGGAATTGAGTTTAAGGCCATGGTTCTGACACCAGTTGTTGGTCTCAGTGAGGCCATTCTGTATGATGTCTTGGCCTGGGCTTCAGAGAAGTAGATACCAAACAGGAGAGGACCCAGGGTCGAACCCTGTGGGACTCTACACATGACTAGTCAGCAGTCTGACTTGGAGTCAGCTACTTTCACACTGTGGATTCTATCTGTGAGCCACTTTGCAACCCACCTAGTGATATAGGGGTTGATGCCTAGCTTAGTGAGTTTTTCTATGATTCCTCAGTGGGGAATGGTATCAAAGGCCTTGGCCAGATCAAGGTAGGCTGTATGAACCACCTTGCCTTCATCCACAGCTCTGATGACTAACTCAAAGAAGTCGACCAAGTTGAGCAGGCATGATCTTCCCGTCACAAAACCTATATCCCTGTTTATTAGGTCCATGATGATGTGTTCTATAGCTTTGCATATCAGACTCGTCAGGCTAATGGGGCGATAGTTCCTAGGGTCTGTAGTCGCTCCTCATTTGTGAAGAGGAATGACTGTAGCAGTGCACCCTTGGGTAGGGACAAAGACTGAGGTGAGGCTGTGATTGAACAGGGCAGACAGGTGAGGTGCTAGTTCACTTTCTAGTTCATGTAGAACACAGCCAGGGATATTGTCAAGTCCCATAGAAGCTGTATTCTTGGCCTTGGACAGTGCTGTTTTAACTTGTGCAGCAGTAATACTGGGTGCCTGGCAATCTACTGGTATTGTGATTGGTCCTTTGGGGGAGGAGAGAGGGGTAAAGTTGGCACTGAATCTGTTGGCCAGTATATTGGCAATATCTGTTGGTTCTGTATAGGAGGTACCATTGTGCCGTAGCTCAGAGCAAATCTGGGTATTGCTGTGGAGATTCTTTACATATCTGCTGCAATTCTGTTTTCATAGGTAGCTTTAGAGGATTTGATGAGGGACCTCACATTTGTTGAGGCTGATAAGGGAGTATTTCCAATCTTGGGACTTTACCTTATTCTGCATCAGTTTCCTCCTTCTGTTGTAAAGTTTATTTATGGCAGGGGACCACCAGATTGCCTTCCTTTTTTTGGAGGAGAGCATCTTGGTTCTATTGGAATGGCGAGATCCATGCATTTGTGTACTTGTTCGTACAGCGCATTGGTGTATGATTCGGCAGTCATGCAACTATTCTCCATTTGCATGGGTGCCGTGAAGTTAGCACCCTCTATTTTTAGGAGCCCAGAGTTAGCTTTGGAGAAGTTTTTCATGGTGGTTACCTTTGAGTGTGGGGTGGGGGGAGGGATGTGAATTTCCAAGGTGATTAGTTTGTGGTCGGATCTAACCAGGGAGGGGTTGACTATTGGTGTAGAGCAATGGTCGCTTATGTTAGTAATGACCAGGTCAAAGATGTTGCTACCTCTAGTGGGGGTAAGAACAAGCTGGTCCTGGGCATTAGATTTAATGAATTCCAGGAAACATTGGGCAAGTGTATTGGTACATGAGTAGTTTTCCCAGTTAATGGAGGGGTAGTTGAAGTCGCCAGTATGAGAGTATTAGGTTGGACCCTAATATTCTCCAGGGTGCTTAGGAATGTGAAGTGTGAGTCTTGGGACATGGTTGGGGACCTATAGCAGGCTACGACCTGAATTGCTGTCTTACCCAATGTTAGCTGCATCTGAAGTATCTCTGAGTTATGTTGAGCTACCAGTCTGGAGGTGTGCGTATCCTTTATGAATATGGAAACACCACTGCCTTTGGAGCTGAAGGCTAAAGGATTTAATTTAAAAGTTTTATTTAAATTTGATATCACAGACATTGATAGACATTTGTTAAACAAAATACAGTGTCACAATGAAAACAGACTTAGCATTAACAGCAAATTTCTCTACCCTTGGAACTCACATTCATTGAAACCCACATTCAAAGAAAATGCATCTGGCCAGTGGCAGATAGTTTACCTTTGAGCTGTTTTCTTATCATAGGCCCCTTGCACACATTTTCAGGACCATGAATACCTGCATGTTTCTTTGAGTCGCCTTCCTGATTGTATTAAATGATATTTGTTGTATAATACAGCACCACATGATAGTGTGTTTTAAATTTGTAGTTTTGAACATCCTTCCAGTAAGCAATGAAACAAAATGTATGACCAAATAATGACAAAACTGCCCATTCAGAACACATCAGCCAAAAAAAGGCTGTTATTACAATCTACTAATACTGGTCAATATAAGTAATCTCTGCAGAAGTAAGTCATCTGAATAATTCCACATTAAAGAGATCTGTAACTAATGAAGAGGTTGCTGCTAGCAAACAACAATTTTATATTTCAGTGTTTCATCTACAAATTCAATGCCTGCTGGCCTTGAAGAATAAATTGTTTGTATTACATAAAATGGTAAGCTGGTAATAATGGAATAGGGAATGGGTGGCAAATGGAGAACAGGTTCATAGTTTCTAAGCATGTCATCCAAAGGACACACTCTGGACTGCAGCACCTCCATCCCCCTCCATCCTTAGTGTAACACACTATCAGTAATCCATCTACATGCTGTGGGATTAGAACCCACAGCCTTCTGCATCAAAAGCCAGTATACTACCTGTTATGCTATGACCATTTGCTAAACAAAACAGATGCACATTGAAAACAGACTTGGCATAAGCAGCAGTAAATCTCTCTTCACTTGAAGCTCGCAGTTCCTTGAAAATGCACTGAAGCTCATAGTTCTTTGTAAATGCACAGAAATTCAGTTCCTTGAAAGTGCACCAAAACTAATTTTTACTAGTTTATTAATAGCTGGTGCAGAGGATTCAGGCTCTTGTTTCCTGTCACCAAGGTACAGTGTTTGAGCCTGAGGAAGTTTACTAACCTGCATACCTCTCCTCTGTCCAGATGTTTGCAAACTGCCCGCATTTTTGCCTATACTTCTCAACTGTCCAGATTTTTGCAGAGTGTCCAGATTTTGCCTCATATTTTCAATCTTTCTTCATAAAATTTGAGATTTTCTGGCATATCACTTAAGACTGAAGTTACTAAATAATGACATACATTTGAGTTTCAGCCTTCATATCCTTTAGAAAATGCATGCTAACATAAATCATGTTGTATCGACTTTCTAAGTTTATAAGAGCAATATTTAAAATCTGTCTCTATTTTGGGCTGTTGTTCCCAAAGTATTTTAGGGGTTGTCCAGATCTGAGAGGTATGCTAATGATAATGCTAACTAACTGACTAACTTAGACATACACTCGCATATGTGAATGTCTTGTATTCAAGTTCCGCACAGGACACGGAAAAGGAGACTGCACCGGATGCATGTGTGCATCAATGCACACGGGGATGCACAGAGAAAGGGAGTTCTTAAAGAAGAACACTCTTAAAGGCTCTGGCTCTGGGTTTAGTTTAAGATTTTTGCATTTAAAATGCAAAAAGCTTTTAAAGCACAAGGCGACACCCCCTTACTGTTTGCACCTGCATTGTTACATCTCTGCATACATCCATACACACACACACACACACACACACACACACACACACACACACACACACACACACATCTGTGTCTTTGTGTCTGTCTATGTATTTTATATAAAACGTGTAATGTAAAAATGTACAAGTGTTTGTGTGTGTATACGTATAGGTGAAAGAAGAGAATACGAAGTACTACAAGGAGTTACAACAGTCAAGTTTACTGAGGACCACTAGGTTAAGTCTGATAAATGTGTACACATTCTACAATAGGGAACTAGTAAATTCACAAATGGTTAGCTCTGAAAATGCCATTACTGCAAATCAGTATCACTGAAAGCCACTGTTAGTGATCACTGAGGTTTCCCTGTGGCCCACTATTGTGAGACCGTGGAGTGAGTATATATAAAGTTGTGATAGTGTGTGGGTCTCTTAACAAACTGGTGTACAATGGGCCTCCCCCCCTGCAAAAAAAAAAAAAAATTCTGTATCACTGAAAATGAGATCCAGTGTTGATCATGATAAAAGCTTCAGCAGAGATTTCTGTCAGTGAATTGACATGGATCTCTAAAAATACTGTAGCTGAATGAGTTGACTAGTTTTATGGTATATTAAACTGCTAGTGCTGTTCAGTTAAATCTGATGGTATTGGATTAGCATATTATTTTTCAATTTAACATAAACCGTAAAGGAGAAAATACATTTTAATATATAGGGGTCGATTAGGTGTTCGCTGAAGTACACTTTCAGCGAACTAATATAGACCCAAAATTTTAATGGCCTGTTTCATCCTTCTAAGAAAGGAGTATTTTGATGTGCTAAGTAGCACTGGGTGCAACTGCTAGTCCTCCAAGAAACCCACCTAAGTAAGGTAAGAGAACAAGAAATTGAAACATGGGTTTTGGGGCAGGGGTGGCCTCAAAATCTCTTGGTTGCAGGAAAGTAGAAGTGGTGATTTTGATATCTAGAATGTGACCACTTTAGATCCTTAATACTCTGACTGACCCACAGGCTGATTTGTGGAGGGAGTGTTCCTGTTTTTCAATATACCAACCTCCAGACGTTTTGCAAACTGAATTTGTCTATCTTGTCCAAATTGGTGGCCTTTCAAGAAGGGTGACATATTACATGGAGCACTATAATGCTTTTTAAATGTATGGATGTATTGGGTGGCTCATAAATGTATAAGGTGCAGAGAATATAGCCATGTATATGAAAGTGTTTGGTTTAGTAGCTGTAGCCTTAGAGTGTAATAAACAATGGGATTATACTTTTTTATTTAGAAATGTGTGAACCCTGCTTTAGACTAGATAAGTTGTGTATAATACAGGACCATGCATGTGGGGTTAAACATATAGTTACCCATCCCAGAGTTATTTCAGACAGTGTACCATTGGATTGGGAACTGCATGCGTGTTTGGGTCCATGCTTGGCGGAGTACTGGACGTTTCCCACACGTTATTGGCAGCAGTAAGCCTTCATGTCATGGACTCAGAACTTTGTAAAAGAATGTACTCAAAGTTTTGTGAGGACTTATTTAAAAGCTGGTTGAAGGTTGGGACCTAGTCAAGAAAGACTGAAAGGTAAGGTGATCTCACTAAAGAAATCTGGCAGAAAGTGAGAGCGACATTAGTAAAGGGACTGAGAAGTTCTTGCCCTTTTACCTTCCAAGATAAAATCTTTCAACTCTTTAATAGTTGCTGGCCACATCTTCTCTGGTTGATAAAAATATGCCTGACCAGTGTATAAAACTAAAAGCATTTTCACTGCTTGTATCTTACTATCCATAACCGTAAAACAAAGCTTCCAATTTCTCAGTTTTTGTACTGGGTTTTATTTAGTCTCTTCCCACATATCTCTTGGCTGCCATAACAGAATTATTTTTAATCGTACTCCAAAGTACTTCATTTTATCATGTCCCCATAAATATGGGTATTGCTGAACAAATTGGGTAGATTGCCTTTATTTTATCTTCATTAATTTTGTATCCCGAAAAGACTTTGAACTGTCTCAGAATGTTTTACAACATTGATATGTCCTTTATCTGGTTTATCAGGTACAAGATAATATCCTCTGCAAATAAAGCCAACTTTTCTTGATTACCATAGTAATTATATCCTTGAATTTCCGAGTTCCTTATTTTCTTTGCCAGTGGTTCTAAATATAACACAAATAACAAAAGGGGAAGAGGGCACCCTTGCTGATTCCTCTGCTCAAACCAAACTTTTCAGAGAGGAACCCCCCACTTTAATTTTTGTCTCCAGTGCCTCCTATATTCTTCTAATCAACCTTATTATTTTATCAGGGGGATGCAAATGCTTCTATTGCCCTACTCATAAAATACTGGCTTACTGTGTCAAAATGCTTTCTCTGCATCAAGACCTACCAGTAGCAGGGGTATTTTCTTACATTCTGCTTCCCTCTGGATCATCATTGTTCTATTAATGTTGTCAAAAGTTTGCTTCCCCTCCAGAAGACCACATTGATCCACATCTGTCAATTTTGGCATCACTTTTGCCATTCTTTTAACCATTATAGGTGTAAACACTTTTTATAATCCTGGCTTAGAATCAAAATGGGCATGTATGAAGTTGGATCTGACAGGTCATTACCATCTTTAGGTACTGCAGCCACCACAGCCTTCTTCCATGATGTTTATGCTTCTCCTCCTTTTAAAATACTGTTAAACAAAACCTTCCTGATCTTTTATCACTTTCTTCCCTCCTAGTTTCCAAACTTCCATTGGAATACTATCTATTCCTGGAAACTTTCCTGTAGATTGGTTATACATCACCATTTTCCCCTTTCCTCCAATCCTAACTGTTAGTGATTGAACCTAATCTATCTCTAATTCTTCCATAAACATTTCTATTTGTGTTTTTTCTTGATTTGCACATTTGTCTGTTTTATATGGATTTTCATAAACATTTCCGATCTCTAGTTTTATTTGCATTGTTATAGGCTCCCTGTGGCCTGTGCCATTAAGCTAAAAGCTTTTGTACTCTGTAGTTGTTGTCAAAAAGCAATAGCTTAACATCAATCTTTATAAACTCATGCATATTATTGAGGTAGTCTCTTATAATTGCCTTTAGCTTTCTGCAGTCACATCTCTCCTTGTTCTGTGAGATTCCCCCTATTCTGCAATAATTTGACCTTTGTTAGTCCCTCTAAATTTGTGTTACTTCTTAACTATATCTCTTTTTCTTTTATTTCTACCCTTTTTCAAACTCCTCTTTCACTTTATCCCACTTACTCCTCTTTCACTTTATCCCACTTCCTAGTTATATTTTCAGGTGAAGTTTTTACCTTCCCTAATAACTTATAGTTTCCAGTTCCTCTCTGTTTAACATATAGATGGGGAAGTGCCATTGTCTATTTTTTATTCCATTATCCTGATTTTTTTTTTATATTTTCGTTATTATTGTCATGTGGTCTGAAATAGTTCTACATATCAAAACTTTCAATTTAAATGCACGTGTTCCTATGGAATATAAATTCAGGCTATCATAGCCCAGTTTTTGTACCTTGGGGAATAATATCCAATTCCCCCCAAGCTCCTACTACTGAATTAATTTTATTCCATACCAGATATTTTCATAAATTTCTTAAATCTACCCTCTTTTGTTATATTTTCTCTTCTAGGCTCCCCAGGTACCTCCTCACTGTTGAAAATCAAATTCTAGTCCCCACCTATAAGTAATATTCCTGCTAAAAGTTTATTATTTCTCTCAGAATTTTCTTAAGCTCCATTGTAGCAGTTTTAGATGGAATACAAATAAAAGCCAGCATAATCTTTCTCCCTTTCCAGTAGCCTCTTAGCCAGTACAAATCTACCATTTATTATTTTCCCCTCTATCACTATTAGAGCTCCTCTAGCAATTAATGTAAGTAATATGCTAATAAGTACGTCAAAAACTAAGCATACTAAGCATACGAGATATGGGAGACTTAAATTGAAAGGTGAATATTTAGTACAGCAGATTGTGATTGAAATTCATTTAAGGATCTGGGTGTATAGATAGATCCAGCTTTGAGGTTTTCTGATCATATCAACCAATTGGTTAATGATAGTTATAGAACTATAGGTTGTATAAAATGATTTATAAAGTCTAGGAAATCAGAAATGACGAAGTCATTGTTTTGTAATAACATTAGACCCAAACTTGAGTATGGAATAACAATATGGAAACCTTATAAGAAAACAGGCTTGAGTAAAAGTACAGAGGAAATATGTCAAGGGTATCCATGAATGTGAAAATTTAAGTTAATATGAAAGACTAAAATATCTGAACTTGTACATTGTCTCGTATAGATATTTAAGAGGAGGTCTTATTGAGGTATGTAGGGTATTTAGAGACAACTACCGCTGGGAATGTTTGGGGTTCTCAAAGTAGCAGAAAATCATCAGACAAGCTATGTATAAGATTCTATATGAATGAGAAGTGTACTAATTGACTCTCTCAGAGAGAAGCTGATGTGTGGAACAGACTACCAAATTACATTAAAGCAAGCAGTAGGTTAGATATTTTTAAGAACAGCCTGGACATTTATTATGGGAACAACTGTTCTGGTATATTGGTAGGCTAGAAGGGTATTAATGCCTGTGCTTGAAGTAGTTTGTGCATACTCTCCTTTTCCTTTGTCTCAGATATTCCACTGAATAACCATCTTGAAATCATTTCTTTATCAAATTACATTCTCATTTCTTTACAAATGTCTCATGTAGCATAGCTATTTGCACTCTGAAGTTTTAAATATAATTCAGTACTTTCTTTTTTGTATGCACCATTCACATTTAAAGATAGCATGGGAAAGTGCTGTCATTATGATAAGGATTTATTATTGCCACCTGTTATGTATAATAGCTTTTTTTAAATGTGTAATTTCAGCCTTTTGTCTTGCATGCATACACTAATGCTTGACAGGTTGATCTTTTATATAGTTGTTTCTTGTCACATCCATTTTAACGTGTAAAATCTTACAAGACATTTTGTTTTAATGAAATCCTCAAAAAACAAAAAAGAAAAAGAAAAACTCCATAACCTGTTAACATAATATAAATATACAAAACTATTTACATTTTCAAATAATGAAGTTTAACCCTCCTTATAGAAACAAAAGTCCCAAATTGATAGCTACACTTACAGGCTTGAAGTGACCTGTAATGAAGGGTATTCATGTTAAGATGCCTGTGCGTGTACTTACACTGTGTTGTCTGGTTTTATCTTATTTTTTCCTCTCCCAGATGTAGGAAATACTTGAATGCTTTCAAAAAAACATTATTGGTTGGCTAGACATTGAAAGAAAAAAGTGTTCTGTTTTGATTGGCCTTATCAGCTTGCCTACGTAGAAACACGAGAACCAGATTTACAGTTGCCTTCATTTACAAGGTTCTCATGTTGCACCGTGAACATTTATTTGCAAAACGAAAACTTTTCATTACATTAAATGTTCTTTTACTCAAGCCAAGGACTTAATCCAATCTTTCCCCTATGCAAAAGAAAAAGCATATCAGTGTTACTTGTATCATGCTCTTTTGTTCATGCTTTCTTCTATTTACATTGCAGTGCCTACATTTCTTAAAAACTGAACAAGAAGAAAGAAAGGAGGAAAAAGGGCACCTGCTTACTTCAGTATTCCTATTACACACAAAAATAACCGAAAAGCTTTATTTTATGACATATAATATACATGATGTTTTATAAAATAAAATATTTCTAAGAATAAAAACTGTTTTAATTGCAGTTACTACTTTCCCCTTCTGCTGTCCTTTAATCTTCTTTCAAACATTAATGACATGAAGTAGGGCATTTGCTTTGGAGTCCCGTACAAGTTTAACAGTCAAAAAAGTTCAATATTTCTAGGTTTTCTTGTTAGGCCATATTTAACAAATGTGAATGATGCTTTGTAATCCTTCATTTATCCATCCATTTCAGAGTTGCTGGTTTTCTTCCTGTTGAGCCCCATCTCCCAACTGCAGTCTGTGGTTCATTTCCAACATACTCCCGGTTCTTCTAGTAAATTCCTGTGTTTTTTTCTGTCTCAAACATTTTCCTTTGGAATATTGGAAAATGTTTCACTGGCATAGTCTATTAGGTTTATTAACAGAAGAAAAAGAAGCAGGATCCCATTCTGTTTGATGGCTTACTTTTTGTTGGACAGACTTTTTTATATTTCCTTCTTAGCATGTCTTGCATCTAAAATGACTTTGACCCTCCAGGAAAAAAAATATTCTGAAGATAGCTGGGTACAGCAACTTGAATCTCACACCTGCTTCTCAGCATTCCCTGATTGCTGGAATAAATTTATTCCTCCTCGTCTGCCTGGTATACAGTGAGTAATCATTTTCACAAACGCACTACAGTCTCCAACATTTAGTACTTTCTTTCTGCCACAGTATTGTCAGAAGCAACTCTTTCTGCTGGCAGGATTGTATCTTTAGTAGTAGAGGTCTTTGCTGCATTCTTATAGTCAGGTTTGGAGCATACTCACAATGAGCCTTTTCAATTAACAGCTTCTGTTGTGGAATACCATTCCAGTTGCTTATCTGTACTTTGATAACATTAATACAGTCTGTTCCTTCCAGTTTCTCTGGTGCAGCAGAAAATTTCGTATTTTCTCTATGTGCTATATTCTGTAATTCTACCATTTTTTGAAACATCTCTTCTTGAGCAGTCCAATACTCAGCCAGCCTTTTCTTCATCTTGACCTCTGATTTTTCCAGTTTTATCAGCTCATCTGAATGTCTGTCTGAAGCTTCTTCCATTTTTCCAACATTTTGTTGTTATGAGATGATGTACTCTTTCGTTTTCATTTATTTTAATCGCTCTCAGCACATTTGACTTATTTTTTCCTCTAGAGTACTAGAGTCATGTCTTATACCAAAGCTGGAGCTTCAACTGCTGCAAGATTCTTTCTAGCCAGTGTTTTCTCCTCACCTTTTGTGATCGATATATTTTCTTTCAGGTTCTGTAAATGTATTTTTTGCTGGCATCCAGGCAGTACAGTTACTAGACTGCAAGTCAAATTTACCCAGACATACAAATTCACTGGCTCTCTTTTCTCTGAGTTTTTTGTTTTCACATTGGGAGAGCTGAAATTAAGCTGTTACTATTTAGAAGTCCATGCAAGCAATTAATCCTGAGAGTCCTGAGCATTCTTTGCTAAGAGAAATGCACAATTTAAAGATACAACGGCAATCAGTTTGGTGAAAAAGTTTGAAATTGTCAAGTGAATAAGAGATGGTAGTATCCCCAACAATCTTAATACTTTAATGCAGTTAATATAACCATGTATAATTTAGTTTTATTTAAAGGTAGCCATTGCACTTTTTCTTGGGGCTAAAAGTCAATATTTTCTGAAAGCATAAAAGCTGTTTATCATATCTGAGAGGGGAATAGAAATTAGAAGTAGGAATACAGGGTGTAACATGCACCTTAGCTTGAGTAACATTAACTTTAGATTAGTTTGTCTGTGGTGCAACTTTCAATTTGGTGTAGCTTTTGATTTGGGGCATTTGTTTCTATCTGGAAGTTTAAACTTCATTTGTTGAAAATATACACAGTTTTGTGTGCTTTGTCTTAAGTTAATAGGTGAGGGAGTGTTCTGAAAATGTATTTTTTGCAGGTTTCCATCAAAGCAAAAAAGTCTTGAAATTGTGACATGGGTTCAAATGAAGATGAGAAGAAATAACTGTATAAAAGATCAGCCTGTGAAACATTGTTGTGTGCATGTAAGACAAAAGATGGAAATACATGACCGTTTTTTGAATGTGTATAATAAATAAGAATAATAGATTTCTATCATACTGGCTACTCTTATCTGTAGTATCTTGGAATGTAAATGGTTTTACAGGTATAGACAGAAAAGGAAATAGTATTGAATTGTATTAAGAAATGTAGAGTGCAAATAGCAACACTGCAGGAGATAAAATTGGAAAGAAATGAACATGTGAATTTGACAGGATTTCAGAATGGTTATCAATATGAGAGACAAAGGTAACTGGGAATAGTAACACTGATTGCTAAAGGCCCCCAATAGTGATAGAAGAGGAAAAAAGACAATCGTGGTAGATTTGGGGTAATAAGAGGCTATTGGTGAGGGAGGGCAATTATGCTAACATGTATTTATATTCCAATAAGAACTGCTATAATGAATTATAAGGCAATTGTGGGAGAAATAATCATCTTTCAGAAGGGAATATTACTTATTAATGGGGACTGGAAATTTATTTACAACAGTGAGGATGTATCAGGGACCTAGAAGGGAAAGCATAACAAAAGACTATAGATTTCTGAAGCTGTTTATGAAAATATTGTGCATGGGAGACATAAATTTAGTAGTAGTAACTCTGACAGAAGTTACATATTCCCCAAGGTACATTAACTGGGCAGACTTCCAAGATGGCTGCACATTGAGTAACAGCTTAACTTTAGCTCTCCCAGTTTGAAAACAGAAACTCGCCAACCAGTCCTGGTGTACAAAGAGCTCTTGAAGACAAAGCAGCAAGAATATCCAAAAAAAAATTACAGGAGCTCAACGTCAAACACTTTTAATGAGTAAAATAATAAAACAAAGCAAAGCTTTTGAGTTACAAAAGTATTTCTCAGTGCAATTATACATCTCATTATCTCCACAGTGTTTAAATATTTACACCAGCTGATCATACGTATTCTTAAAAATCACATGGGTTATTAAATAGTTAGATGCAGTTTAACAGCATAGTAAAAGAAACACACACCCACATATATAAACAAGCCCAGGACCAAATAAAAATAAACTTGTAATAAAATCCAAATATAAATAAAGAATGTAGTACATATTATAAATATTGTTAATAACTATACTATTGTTATACTAATTATTCTAAAAATAAAAACAAATACTACTTGTATACATATTGATTTCTATTTTTCAATATGCTTAATACTATTGGTACTATAAAATCCTTGCATTTTATCAGCCCTGAAAAATTTAATCCAGTCATATTCCATCTCTTTTATTCCCTAGGTCACCTCCTCTTGCATTGTAATGCACAACTTGTAAAACCCCAAACTTAAACTTATGAGATCCCACAGATAAAACGTGTTTACTCAGGGCATTTGTCTCAACTTTTCTTCGAATTTCTGAAAGATGTGACCCTATCCTTTTCTTTTAATTTCTTATTAGTTTTGCCTATATAAAAGCACTCACAGGAGGTGCAATTAGCAAGGTAAATCACATTCTGAGTATTACATGTAGCAGAAACATGAAAAATTAATTTGCTGTGATGGGATGCTTAAAGGAAGGTTCAGTATTAATACTTATACAATATATACAGTTGTGACAGGGAAATGTCCCATTCCTATTCACTGTCTTTCAGCTTTTATATTACTCAAATCCTAATAGCATAAATACTGTTTAAGGTTTCTTTCTCTCTTATGAATAAACTTAGGCTCATTACCTACAACTTTTTTAACATCCTCATTTGATTGCAAGATGGCCCAGTTTTTACATATAATATCGTTAATCATATCACTATGTCTATTATATTTCATAATATACCCTAGATTACACTCAAAATGATTACTAGCAGCTTGTCTATTCAATTGTCCAGAAAAGTATGGTGCACATAAATTACTCCATTCATTTATCACGACATCCTTCATATCTTCCAGCAAAATAATATTAACATAAATGTTTGCAACCGGGGTGCCCCTAGCCACCCCAAGTTGCCGATGATGGACTTAACATTTTTCTGTTTAAAGATGATTATTTTCCAACATTATCCAACACTGAACACATTTCTATCTTAGAAGCTGTAAAGGTGCTATGTTCACAGAAATACTAACACATTGTACTCCCCAGTCATTAGGTATTACAGTAAATAAGGACTTAACATCCATCGTTGTTGTTGTGTCTTTCGGCTTTTCCCGGTTAGGGTTTGCCACAGCGGAACTCCGGTCCGCTAATGATTGGCAGTAGATTTTTACGTGCCAAGTTGCCGGCCCTGACGCACAACCTTCAACGAAGGTACGCCCAATCACACGTCTCCACACAGAAGACGCTCTAGCTGAGAATCGAACAGGACAACGTCTTACTGTGAGGCGATAACGCTACCGCAGCACCACCACCGCAGTAACAAGTAAAATATCTATGCTTTCATTTTCCATGGCCCAACAGCTGATGGACAACTTGTAAAAAGAAAGTCATTAGTGTCCTGAATAAAACTTTTACTAAAACTTAATAATGGGCGTAACTGTTTCTCAAGGTAGTTAGACAGGGATGTGGTAATACAGGAGCTCCCCAAGACTATAGGCCTCATGGGTGGTACTAATAAATCTTTACAGATTTTTGGCAATCCATAAAGAAATGTAATAAGATACAAGACATAATTATATACTTCAGGTGTAATCAAATTTTCCATAAGTAAATCATATAAAAGTTCTTAATTCGAAACATTATCTGATCATCAAATTTTCTGTCTACTTTTTTAAAAGTACTTAAATCAGATAAAAAGTCATGCATCCTGTTATAAAACTCCACATCCATTACAACAATCTTACCCTCCTTATCAGCCTGTTTAATAACCACATTCTTATTCATGTATAATTTACTAAATGCTTCTCTCTCTTCGGGTTCTAAGTTATAATATTTATCACAATGTTGTCTTTCAGCTTTTCCCGGTTAGGGGTCACCACAGCGGAACTCTGGTCCGCTAATGATTGGCAGTAGATTTTCACGAACGCCGAGGTGCCAGCTCGATGTTCAACCTTCAACGAAGGCACGCTCATTTATACATGTCTTTCGAACGCCCACCCAACCATGGGGAGGACATGCAGACTCCACACAGAAGGCACTCCCCCACACTCCAGCCGAGAATCCAACGGGAGAACCTCTTGCTGTGAGGCAACAACGCTACCACTTGCACCACCGCGGATTCACAATGCCCTTTCTTAAAAAAATTATTCGTAAATCTCTTGTTCACACATTTCCTGAAATGCTTTCACTATTGGAGTATTGTTTGGTACAAAAGTGCTTGGTCGCCAATCATCCCTTATACTATTACTTCCATCCGATAGCTTTAAATCTATATTTCTAATGACTAGCCTGAGTTCAGTTAGTAAGTTGCTAATATTCGCTCCTTTAGCAGGGACAAAAGTAATCCCCTTATCTAAAAGCATTAGCTCAGCATCACTAAATGACCATTTAGACACATTAACCACTGTAGGACTAGCAAAAATTAAGTCTTTGTACGTTTGTTCTTTACTATTGGTCCTACCTTCATGAAGGTTTGTTGTCTTGTCTGATGCTGCGTGGTTGGTTCTGTCCTGTCCCAACTCCTCTTCCTACTCTTATTTCTTTGATTTGAATGGGCAGCTGTAAAGAAAAGTTTGAGGCTAAAAAACTGTCAGCCCCTTTGCTCTTCTTTCACTGTTCCAGAATTACCAGTTACAGTTGCATTCTTGTCAACGGTACTCCCAGATTGACTCAAAACAGCACCATTCTGTTCATCTGCTGTTTCAGAATTTCCATTCTCAATTGTATTATTAAAGTTCTTAACCTCAGACACAGAATTGCTTGCTGCAGTCTCAGTTGGAATTGGAGTGAAGCTATCCAAATCTGTGACTGCATCACTACATCTAGTAGCACCAACTTCAGTTTCACTACTAAGGGAAGGGGTGGGTCTGCCACTAGTCTTATTAAACTCTATTTCCTCAGTCTGCAATAGTGTCTCATTTATTAAAGGGGCAGCAGCTATTGAGGTAAATCATCTGTTTTCTTTTGGCCAAGAAAATACATTAATTCTTTAATTTAAAGGCATTCAAGTCTTGAACAAGTTTCCATTTTTTTGCTGATAATTTATCTTCCATTCTTTTCAGTCTATCTAGCATATTGTTGTAATCACTAGCTGTTAAATGGAAGGAAGTAGAATTGATAGTCTTATCTTTCATCTCAATTCTGCTAGCAATTTAGTTTCATAAGGAAGAAAAAATTATTCATCAGTCGTCGTATACTTAGCACTCAGATTTAAATTCAGCTGTTGCCATTGCTTCAGCAGTTCAGGATATTTATTCCCGTATGTAAGCATTTTAATAATTCTAAGACATGTAGGTACCATACCTCTCTAAATATGCAGAAAAAACTTGATCTTTGTCTTCTAAGCCTTTTATGCATCTCAGTTCTGTATTCCAAGGAGAGAATACTTTTCTGCAACTCATTCAGTTCATCATTAGCAGAATAGTTACTTACAACATCAGTGTGTTGACTACATAACACAGAGGGGATTCACATCCAGTGTTAAAAAATGCTGTAATCTTACATAAGATAACTTAGTAGCTGTCTGCATAGATGTATCAGATGTACCAAACATTGTAGAAAATGTAGGTGGTCCGGGCAGTGGTTCCATAGAAAAATCACACACCGGCTGGTAGGACAGGCGGGTCACCAGGAACAGTAAAAAGCAAGAAACCCACAAAACCAACCATTCCTGGTGTCCAAAAAGCTCTTGAAGACAAAGTAGCAAGAATATCTAAGAAAAAACGACAGGAGCTCAACGCCAAGCACTACTGTAATGAGTAATATAATAAAACCCAGCAAAACTTTTGATTCACATGACTCTTTCACAAAGAAACTTGCCAGAAAAGGCCAGTAGACTTTTGTGGTTATGGGTAAATTTCAGTAACTGACTAGTAAGTGTACTGCTGGATGCCAGGAAAAAAAATACAGAGCACCTGGAAAATCAGCTACAAAAAGTGAGGAAGAAACTAACTAGAGAAATTTCGGCAGCTGTTCAGCAAAAAGCAATGCAACCTCCAGACATAACTTTTAGTAACCTACAGGAAGATATAAGATAACTGCTCACAGACTTTGTTAAAATAAATGAAACACTGCTGGAGTATATTACCACAAACAACAAAAAGATGGAAAATGGAAGGAGCTTTAAAGAGATATTCAGGCTGCAAAAATCAGAGGTTGAAATGAAGAAAAGGCCGACTAAATATGAGACTGCTCAGGAAAAGATGTTTCAAAAAATAATAGAATTAGAGGGCAGAGTACATAGGGAAAACCTGAGATTTTAAGCAGTGCCAGAGAAGCTGGAAGGAGCAGACTGCATTAATTTTATGAAAGCACAAATAAGCAACTGCACTGGTATTCCACAGCAAGAGTTGTTAGTTGAAAGGGCACATCTTGTGTATGCTCCAAACTTGGCTACGAGAAAGCAACATAGACCTTTAATAGTAAAGACGCAATCCTGCCAGCAGACTGTATTGATTCTGACAATACTGTGGCAGAAAGACAAAATACTAAAAGTGGGAGACAGCAGTGTTTGTGGAAAATGATTATTGATCATTGTATATAAGGCAGAAGAGGAGTAAACTCATTCCACTCTTCAAGTATGTTGAGATGCAAGTGTGAGATTCAAACTACGGTACCCAGCTATCTTCAAAGTATCCATGGAGAGGCAAAATCCCTTTTGATGAAGTATATTCTAAGGAATAAATACAAAAGTTTGTCCAATAAAAGGAGTCTGCTTCTTGTTCTTCTGGTAATAAGGACCACATTGAGACTGTACCTGTGAAACCTTTTCCACTGTTTCAATAAAACATGTTGGAGAGGAGGAAAGCAGCACGAGAGTTGACTAGAAGAATCGAGAGTACATTGGAAAGGAAGCAGAGAGAGAATTTTGGAGCTGGAGATGAACAGAAATAAAACCAGTAACTTGATATGGGATTACAATGCAATAATAATTGTGAAATATGACAGAACAAGAAAATCTGGAAATGTTCAACTTTTTCAAAATTTGTTGGACTTGTGAGGAACTCTAATGACATCAAGTAGGGATATACTTTAATGTTCGGAAAATGCTTTGGGTAGGGGAAGAGAGAGGAGAAAGTTAACTGTAAAGTAAAGAAAACCATTTTTTTCTTCATAATGCTATTTTTGTGGTGTATGGTTTCCTTTGCATGCTGTAAATTCAAGTTTTCACAGTTATTTTTAAGTGTAATGGGGATTGTAAATAGGTGCTGATGTTTTTTTCCTTTCTCCTTTCTCTCCTTGTTCAGTTTTAAGAAATGTAGGCAGTGCAATGTAAAACATAAATCCTGGTTAAAAGAGCATGACAAAAGAAAAAAATGTGCTTTTTCTCATTCTTGCATGGGGGATGACTGAATTAAGGACCTTAGATTTATTTATTTACACATTTTAAGAGAAAGCAAGTAAATGAAAATGAATATTAAATATTATGAGGCTTTCTTTCTAGCAAATGAATGTATGCTTAGTAGCAATTCTGTATCTGGCCCTCATGTCTTCATGGAGACAGTCTTGTAAAGAGAAATTGGTTGTCTGGTTCTCATGTCTTCACGGAGACAGTCTTGTAAAGAGAAATTGGCTGTCTGGTTCTCATGTCTTCATGGAGACATATCTGATGAAGAGAAATTGGTTACAGTCTGGTGGAGAGTGATTGGCTGGGGAAAAGAGAAAGTGACTAGGAGATAATGTTCTCTGAAAGAATTCACAGGTTTACTCAGCTAGGAGAGCTGTAATAAGAAAATGAGTTAGCACTTGGTAGAAAGAAACAGAGGCTGCACCATGCATCACCTTTCTTTTAGGTTAAATCAACTCTGTGAGTGTGGCTGTCAGTTTGGGACATTTGTTCCTATTAGGATGGTACAACTTCAATATTTGAAGATGTACATAGTTTTGTATGTTTGTATTAAATCAATAGGTTCTTGTGGGTCTTGGGGGTTGGTTGCTTTTTTGTTTGAGGGTTTTCAATAAAACAAAAAGTTTTGTAAGATGTAACAGGCTCAAGTGGATATGACCAGAAAGAACTATATAAAAGTCCAACCTGCCAAACAGTGTATATGCATGTAATACAAAAGCTGGAACTAGACATTTAACAAAAAAGGCATTACACATAAAAGATTGGAATAACAACTTTTTAATGCAATTATGCTTTCTGTAATGTATTTAAATGTCAATGACCTCACCTATTAATAGTAAAATAATAGTGGACTGTATTTAAGAATGCAGAGTTCAAATAGCTATGTTACAGAAGACACACTTGGAAAGAACTGAACATGTAAATTTGATAGACAGGATTTCAGGATGGTTATTCAGCAGAATATCTGGGAAAAGGAAAAGAGGAGTACTTGTATTAATTGGAAGAGGAGCTCCAACAGTGATAGAAAAGGGTAAAACAATAATGGCAGATTTGTAGTACTAAGGGGCTACTGGCAAGGGAGGAGGAGTACACTGGCATGTATTTATATCCCACTTAAAAATGCTATAATGGAACTTGAGAAAATTCTGGGATAAATCAGTTTTCAGCAAGGAATATTACTTATAGGTAGGGACTGGAATTTGATTTGCAGCAGTGAAGATATTTCTGGGGGCCAGGAAGTGAAAGTGTAACAAAGGAGTTTGGAGTGAACTTACCCGCTATTCCCCAAGATATAAAAACTGAGCTAGGGTAGACCATATTCACGTTTCACAGGAACATGTGCATTTAATTGAAGGTCTCGATACATACCCAACAACTATTTCAGATCATGCACCGACAATAACTGAAATAAAAACGCAGAGTATTGGAATAAAATGAGACACTGGTACTTTCCCATCTGTCTGTTGAAAAGAGATGAATTGAAGGAATTGGTAGTGAAGATTGTTACAGAGGATAGAAATTACTTTAAAATATATCTAGTGAGTGGGATAAAATTAAGGTGTAGTTTAAAAATAGGGTGATAAAAGAAAGGGAGTTATGCTTAAGAAGTAACGAGAATTATTTTGTGGGACTGACAAATGTTAAAGTATTGCAGAATAGGGGGAATCTCACAGAACAAGAGTATCAACTGCAGAATGCTAAGCAGAAAAGTAAGGGATTACCTTGATAATATACACGAGTTTAGAAAAATTGCTGTTAAGCAGCTGTTTTTTGATAACAGTACAGCACAATGACTCTGGCAACAGATAGAAGAAAGGGCTTGTCACCATGTTTAAGGAGGTTATAAAAAAAAAAAAAGAAGGTAACGAGATCCTGTAGATGTATTAGAAATAGTTTGTAAATTCGGTGAAAGTCTGTTTAAAGCAGAAGTATGAAAATCAAGTAAACATACAAATGGAAATATTTACAGAAGAATTAAATATGCCTATTTTTGAGGCAGATGAGGCTCAATTACTAATGGTTAGGATAGGAGGAGATGAGATAAAAATTATGTATAACCAATCTACAGGAAAGTCCCCAGGAATAGATGATACTCCCGTGGAGGTTGGAAGCTAGGAGGAAAAAAAAAATATCTGGAAGGTTTTGTTTAACAGTATTTTAAAAGGAGACATACTCGCATCCTGGAGGAAAGCAGTGGTAGCTCTAAAGAGGTAAAGATCCTTCAGATCCAGCTTCATACGGCACATTTCAGTACCAAACCATGATTATAAAGTGTTCATATCTATAATAGCTAAAAGAATGGAAAAAGTAATGCCAAAATTGATAGATATGGATCAGTGTGTTTTTGTGGAGAGGAGGCAAACATTTGACAGCATTAGCAGAACATTGATGATCCAGAGGGAAGCAGAATGCAAGAAAATACCATTGTTGTTGGTGGGTCTTGATGCCGAGAAAGCATTTGACAGAATAAGTTGGGGCTTTATGAGCAGGGCATTGGAAGCATTTGCATTTCCTGTAGAAAAAAACATTATAAGGTTTATTTGGAGGATATAAGTGGGTTGAGTCCTCTCTGATCATTTCTGCTTGATCAGAGGAACCAGGCAGGGGTGTCCTCTTTCCCCTTTGTTATTTGCATTATATTTAGAACCACTGGCAAAGAAAATAAGGGACTCAGAAATTCAAGGATATAATTGGTATGGTAGTCAAGAAAAGCTGACATTATTTGTAGATTATATTATTTTGTATCTGACAAAACCAGAAAGAGACCTTGCAGTGTTGTGGAACATTCTGAGACAGTTTCATATCTTTTCAGGATACAAAATTAAAGAAGCCAAAACGAAGGCAATAGTGGTAAATTTATGTAACCACACATGGATTGTTTCAGTATTATTCATATATTCATATTTATGGGGACATGATAGGAGTATGGATTAAAAGTGATTCTGGTGTGGCAGCTAAGGATATGTGGGAAGAGACTAAAAAGATAATACAAAACCTGAGAAAATGGAAGCTTTGTGATATGGATAGTAAGATACAAGCGGTTAAATGTTTTTAGTCTCATTAAGTATTATAAACGGGTCAGGCATAGTTTTATCAAGCAGAGGAGAAGTTGTGGATAGCAATTAATAAAGAGCTGAAAGATTTTATCTGGGAGGGGAAGATGGCAAGATTCAAGTGTCATATGCTGATTCTTCCAATAGAACATGGTGGATTGGGATTACCTGATTTTCAAGTGGTGTTTCAGAGCTACACAGTTAAGGCTCCTATACATAGCACAAGCAGAAAGCTATAGTTCAAAGTGGAAAGGGATGATTATGAAACTGGGGAAGTTCAAGAAACAAGGAGAGACTGGGATTTTGGATGCAGGCCTTTTAAGAAAAATTAATAATCATACAGAATATTATATCTATAAAGTAGTAGAAAGTATCCTAAGAATTAAGACTACACGGGAATGGAGAAAGGAGATTCTGCCAATAGGGATGACTGCAATTAGGGATACAGATAACAGGCAAGGGGAGGCTGGAATTTATTGGTGAAAACTGGTAAAGGAACCAAGATATTGGAAGCAAATAACTAGAGAGTGAAAGATGATAGAATGGGAAGACACTAGGAATTTATTTAGAATGCAGATTATAGATTGCCTTCTCTATCAAGGATTGAGATCGGAGTATAGGCAAAGAGAAAGAAATGGGGGGGGGTCCTAAATGAAAGACCAGCACTGGTAGAGGTTTTAGTAGAATCTAGAGCAGAAGCTGCCATTAAAAAAGGAAAAGTTAGTAGAGCATATAAAATATTGCATGATAATTATAAGAATCAATTGGAGGAGGCCAAAAAGGATTGGGAAGAGAAATTGGATAAGCAATTCACAGAAAAACAATGGGAGGATATATATGTTTCCCAAATATGTAACAGAATCTAGAAGATTTAGGATTTATGCTTGGAAATTATATTTTATACCCCAATTAGACTCCAAGAATTTTTCCTCAGGTAGATAACAAATGTTGGAGGTGTGATGAAGAAGAGGTAATTGGGACTATATTTTGTAAGGAGTTCGATGAGTTGGCATCCTAGGATTCTTTGCAGGATGCACTGTCGGAGATGCTGGGTGGGCAGATTGGTGTGATGAGGGAGATGGTTTTCTGAACTACAATACAGAATTGGAATTGCCTAGACATGGTAAGGCCTTGCTGTGTCAAATTATGGTGGCTGCCAAATAGAAAATGGAAATCAAAATGTAAACCAATTATGCTAGAAGTAGTGAATATGGTAACAGAGATAAAAGAATGGTACTGAGATCTTTCGAAAAGGGTAGGAGCAAACTACATTGGAAAGTGGAAATTGTGGGAACAATACATACGGGGAAGGAATGAGGTTTAAAAAGTCAGGACTTAAATGAGCCAAGTAATCTTTGACTGAAAATAATTGGGTAGATTATAAGTGAAGTATAGTAATTGCAACTGGGAGTGTGTCAGTATGGTTTGTGATGTAAAATGTTTGAAACTAGGATTGTGTCACTGTGGTTTGTGTTCATTTCTACAAATGTTTGATTGCTTATGTCATAAGTGATGGCAAATATATTTTTGTTTTAAAAAAAAAGGGCAGGAATTGAATAATTTATGTAGTGTTGCTTAGGTTATATGATATGATATATACCAATATATGTGAAATATAATGTTTGTAAATGTGAACTTGTTAATACAGTTAGACACATTTACATTTAAATAAAAGTTATCAATGTCACAGGTGATAATTTAATAAAGGTGTTAAAGAAAAAAAAACAAGGTACATTAACTGGCCTAGACTGAAGTCGTATTTCACAGGAAATGTACATTTAATTGATGCATCCAGTATCTGTTTCAGGTCATGCACAGATTAAAAACTGATAAAAATGCAGGGTAATAAAGTAAAAATGAAACACTGACACTTTCCCACTTACATGTTAAAAAGAGCGGAATTTAAGGAATGGATAATAAAAATTATTTCAGTTATTAGGGAAAATGAACATTTCTTCACAAGGGATAGCTGGTAAGTAGGATAAATGAAAATGGAGTTTAAAAATAGGGTAGAATTAAGAGAAAACTATAGCCTGGTTAAGAAGTAATAGGAATTATTTAATGGAGCTGATGATGGTTAAAATATTGCAGAATAAGGGGAATCTCACAGAACAAGAAGAGGAGTAACTGGGAAAAGTAAAGACAAAATAAGGGAATATTTGGATAATATACATGATTTTAGAAAGATTGCTGTTAAGCAACTTTTTAATAACTATTCCAGAGGATAAAAACATGTAATGCAATGACTTTGGGAACAGAAAGTAGAAAGGATTGTTGCCAGAGTTGGGAACCAGAAATTGCATAGAGTATTATAGATATTTTGGAAATTTTATGAAAATTTTTATAAATCAGAGGCACGTGGAAACAGAGAGCACAAATGGAAATATCTGTAGAAAACTTTATTATGCCAAGATTAGAGGAAGGCTCCGCTCAATGACTAAAAGTTGAAATAGGAGAAGAGATAAGACATGATGTATAATAAATATGCAGAGAAGTCTTCAAGAACAAATAGTATTATTATGGAAGTTAGGAGGGAAGAAAATGATAGAGCTGGAAGATTTTGTTTAATAGTATTTAAAAGGGAGGGGAACCACCAGCATTTTGGAAGAATGCTGTGGTAGCTGTATTTCCCAAAAAGGGTAAAGACCCATTAGACCCAGGCTTATATAGATCCATTTCAATTTTGAACCATGATTATAAAGTTTTTATGTCTATACAAAAGAATGACAAAGGTGTTGATCAGTGTGGTTTGTGGAGGGGAGGCAAACATTTGACTATTAATAGAACAGTGATGATCCAGAGGGAAGAAGAATGTAAGAAAATACACTGTTTTATTGGTTGCTCTTGGTACAGAGCAAGCATTTGACAGAGTAAGCTGGGATCTTGAGTATGGCAATGGCAGCATTTGCATTCCCTGATAAAATAATGTTAATTAGGAGCAGAAGCAAGAATAATGTGAATTAGGAGGATATATGTAGGTTCAGAGGCAGGAATGAAATTGGAAGGATTTCTTCCTGTTAAGTTGTGTTTTAAGTGCAGAACCAGGCAGGGGTGTCCTCTTTCTCCTTTATTTGTTTTATATTCAGAACCATTGGCAAAGCCAATAAGGGGCTCAGAAATTCAAGGATATAAACAATATGGTAATTAAGGAAAGTTGTCTATTTGCAGATATATTTTGTACTTGGTAAATATAGAAAAGGACATTTTCATGTTGTGAAACATTTTGAAACGGTTTCAGGACTTTTAGGGTTCTAAAATTTAGTGAAGATAAAACAAAGGCTATAGCTGAAAATTATGTACCCATTCACAACTTTGTCCAGCAATACCCATGGGAACATAAGATTAAGTGTTATGGAGTATGGATTACAAAGACTTCTGTTATGGCAACTAAGGATATTGGGAAGAGACTAAACAAAAGATAATAAACAACAGCTTCCAGTTTCTCAGTTTTTGTATGTATAGTAATTTACAAGCCATGAAAATGTTTAGTCCTTTTAGTTTTATACAGGTCAGGCATATTTTTATCAACCAGAGAAGTTATGGACAATAATAAAAAGGAATTTATGTGGGAGGGAATGGGGACAAGAGACAAATGGGACAAGTTGATCCTTCCAATAGAACAAGATGGTTTAGGATTACCTGATTTTGAAGGGATATTTTAGATCTACACAGTTACGCCTCATATACATAACACAAATAGAAGGTTATAATTTAAAGTGGAAAGGGATGATGAAGGGGGGGGGGTTCAAGAAATGTAGAAAGAGTGGAATTTTGGGTGCTGATCATTAACTCATTCACTGCAGTGGAGCGCAGAAAGTTTGCACTGTAACTTGCAATGGGCAGACCGTAAGCCGTTTGACAGAATCTAATTATGTCCTCACATAGGTTCATAGGCGTATACTAGGCTAATGACCCTGGAGCCTTTGCAAGCCTAGCCCATAGCATTATCCTGACATTGTGCCACCCGACCTTGGTTCCCAGTGCCTCTGTCGAGTAGAGCCATAGAGCCACTGGAGTGATCCCTGGGGTGAATTTTCTATTTCCCATTCACTCATCAAGCTTTCTCTTGAAGAGGGCCAGTGAGGTGCTCTGCTTGACATGTATGGGAAGTCTGTCCCATAGCATGGGCAGTCTGTGGGTTATGAACCTGTCCCTTCAGCATGTTCTGTTGCTTGTGCTAATGAGGTTGCGGTCTCTGGAGCATGTGGTGCGGAGGGATTGGGATTTCTTTAGATGTAGCATTTCTAACAGAGCTGGGTCAGACATGGTTTTGTAAGTCGAGCAGAGATCACCTACAAGTAGGCAATATGAGACCGAGAATTGTTGGAGTTTTTTGAGTCTGTCCATATAGGATAAGTGTTTAAGGCCTAAGATCTTCTTTGTGAGGTACTTTTGCAGCCTCTCCAGTTGTTGCAGGTGTCTAGTAAGGCACATGCTGAATGGGGCATTTTACTAGATGATTGGCCTTATAAGGGAAGAGTAGAGGGAGACTATGACCTCTTTCTTCCTGAATGCAAATCACTTGGTAATGAAATGTGCCACATAGAAGGACTTTCTGACCACAGTGGCAATGTGGTGGTCAGAATAGAGGCTGCTGTCAAACCTGTGTTCCCAGATCTTTTGTAACTCCTTCTGTGTTCAGTGGACTACCATCAATGTGGTAATTCATGGTAACTGGGTATTTTCCAAAGGGGATGACGACACATTTTTTGGCATTGAGCTTAAGGCCATGGTTCTGACACCAGTCTGTGGTCTCAGTGAGGCCTGTCTGTAGGATGCCAACATCACTTGGGGAGTTAATAATAGCTCCCAACTTGCAACGGTCTACGAACTTTGTCAGCCAGAGTTCCTTCATGTTGGCCTGGACTTCAGAGAAGTAGATACCAAACAGGAGAGTACCCAGGACTGAATCCTGTGGGACTCCACTTGTGACTGGTCAGCAGTCTGACTTGGTGTCAGCTATTTTCACACTGTGGGTTTTATCTGTGAGCCAGTTTGCAACCCACCTAGTGATACAGAGGTTGATGCTTAGCTTAGTGAGTTTTTCTGTGATTCCTGAGCGGGAAATGGTATCAATGGCCTTGGCCAGATCAAGGTAGGCTGTATGAACCACCTTGCCTTCATCCACAGCTCTGGTGACTGACTCAAGTTGAGCAGGCATGATCTACCCTTCACAAAACCAAACTGTTTGGGATCCAGAGTTTGGAGAGTCCCTATTTTCTTGTTTATTAGGTCCATGATGATGCATTCCATAGCTTTGCATATCAGACTCATCGGGTTAATGGGGCGATAGTTCCCAGATTCTGTAGTTGCGCCTCCTTTGTGAAGAGGGATAACTGTAGCAGTGCTTCATTCAGTAGGGACAAAGCCTGAGGTGAGGCTGATTGAATAGGGCACACAGGTGAGGTGCCAGTTCACTCTGTAGTTCATGTAGAACACAGCCAGGAATATTGTCAAGTCCCTTAGAAGCTGTATTCTTGGTAATACTGGGTGCCTGGTAATCTACTGGTATTGTGATTGGTCCTTTGGGGGGGGAAGGGAGGAGTAAAGTTGGCACTGAATCTGTCAGCCAGTATATTGGCAATATCTTTTGGTTCGGTATAGGAGGTACCATTGTGCAGTAGCTCAGAGCAAATCTGGGTATTGCCATGGAGATTCTTTACATAACAATAGAAGGCCTTGTGGTTATCTTTACTATCTGCTGCAGTTCTGTTTTCATAGCTAGCTTTAGAAGATTTGATGAGGGATCTCAACATTTTGTTGAGGCTGATAAGAGAATTTTTCCAGTCTTGGGACTTCACCTTATTTCACATCAGTTTCCTCCTTCTGTTGTAGAGTTTGTGTATGGCAGGAGGCCTCTTTTTTTTTTTTTTTTTTTTTTTTTTTTTTTTTTTGTGGAGGAGAGCGTCTTGGTTCTATTGGGTATGGCAAGATCCATGCATTTGTGTACGTGTTCGTACAGTGCATTGGTGTATGACTCGGCGGTCATGCAACTATTCTCCATTTGCATGGGTGCCGTGAAGATAGCCCTCTCAGTTTTTTGGAGCCCAAAGTTAGCTGTGGAGAAGTTTTTCCTGGTGGTTACCTTTGCAGGAGGGTGGGGTGGGAGGGATGTGGATTTCCAAGGTGATTAGTTTGTGGATGGATCTAACCAGGAAGGAGTTGACTATTGGTGTAGAGCAATGGCCACCCATGTTAGTAATGACCAGGTCAAGGATGTTGCTACCTCTAGTGGTGTTAAGAACGAGCTGGTCCAGGGCTTTGGAATTAATGAATTTCAGGAAATGTTGGGCAAGTGTATTGGTACATGAGTAGTTGAAGTCGCTCAGTATGAGAGTGTTAGGTTAGACCCTAATATTCTCCAGGGTGCTTAGGAACGTGGAGTGTGATTCTTGGGACATGTTTGGGGAGCTGTAGCAGGCTACGACCTGAATCGCTGTCTTACCCGATGTTAGCTGCACCTGAAGTATCTCAGATGCGTTATGTTGGGCTACCAGTCTGGAGGTGTGCACATCCTTTATGAATATGGAAACACCACCACCTTTGAAGCTTCGGTCCAAGTTCTGGGGCCAAACGGTATGGAATGAGTTATAGCCTGGTAGTGCAGGGGTGCTTTCTGCTGCCTTGAAGCAGGTCTTTGTTACAGCACAAATGTCAATGTTCTCCATTTTAAGGAGTGCTTTGAGCGAGTGCATTTTGAAATTTAGACTTCTAGCATTGAGCAGCATGACCCTCAGATTGCATTTGTTTGTAACTGTTACGGTGGTAATTTGGTCTTTGGAACACTGCCTAAAAAGGCACTATAGGGGTGGCAAGAGCTTTGGCCAGTATCTGGAAGCCCAGGGGTGATGGATGCAGGCCATCTCTGGCAAAGCATCAAGGTCCGTCAGTCATGTCATCCCAGGCAGACAGATACTGGATCATCTTAGAAACTTAACCAATTGTTGAAATCAATCATTTTCTGCTTGTACTGTGGTATCATTCTGGGTGATTGTAGGATGCTGCTCAGGGTTAGGGTCATACCCACCTCGGCTACATCATCTTAGAGCTCCTCCGTGTCTCTTTTCATGTAGTCCAGGGAGGTATGTCTTGGGTCATTCACCCCCACATACATGTACAATGACAGAGTCATATTTGTACCTGTTGTTGATGGACTTGAGTGTGTGCGTTATGTGGTGCATCCTGGCACCTGACAGGCAGCTGACTGTTACTTTCTCCTTATTCACCCTAGGGAATGGGACATCAGTGTGCCTCCCTATCGAGTCACCTATTACTAGTGTGTTGGGCATGCTGTTTTGCCTTACGGGCTTTGGTTGAGTGGCACACTGTTTAGGAGAGTTGTGTCTCGTGATTAGTGTTGTGTTGTGGTGGTCAGGTGCATTTCTGCCTTTGAGGTCTCTGCTGTTTGGGTAGATTTTTATTGAGAGCCTCCGTGAAGGTGGGTGTGTGGTTTTGTGTTTTTATTTCAAACAAATGTTCATTTCTCTGGGATTATAGGGGTTACTAAAGAATTGTAAATGTCAAACCCTTCAGCACAAACTATTTTTATAGTGGTATTATTCTTCAGGTTCTAGGTCTTAAACCAAATTTTGTAAGTCACAGTAACTATTACATTTGTAATATTTTTTATAATATTTTGTAAATCACTTACAATATTTCAGAAACCACTTAAGTTGAATGCATACTGTCAGCGGCATTTTATTCTTCTAGCTGAGAGCTTTCATATGAGGCTTTTTTCCTTGGTTGCTGAGATATTTAGTAAAATGTGAAAATTATATCTATGTAAATTAATATAATAAAAACAACAGCTAATATCTATTTACCTGCACTAGGCAGAGGTCAAATATTAATGCAGTTGAATGTGCTATTGTGTAAGCTTTACGATTAAATATTTTAAAACCTTGTACATAGCATGGTTTTGGAATTATTGCTACAAATATGAACAAGCAATATTTGACACCTAGAGGCATCAGTAGGTGTTAACTGCAGATTCACCTGGAGGTGTCGCTAGGATGTAATAAGTTAAGGAGAATAATAACCACCATAAAGAACAGTATATTCATAAAGTTGCAGAAAGTATTCTAAGAACTAAGCCAACACAAGAATGGAGAAAGAAGATTTTGTCGGTAATGATAACTGGAAGTAGGGGCACACAAAATAAGCAAGAGAGGTCCTGAATTTACTAGAGAGAATTGGCAAAAGAACTAATGTATTAGGAGCAAATAAATAGAGATGTAAAGGTTGAAGAGTGGGATGAGGCAAAGAAGTTTGGACTGCAAGTTAGAGACTGCCTTTCCTATCAGCGATTTGGTACTGCTTATTTGATTTTCTTTGGAACTGCAGCCAGTGAGTCAGAAGCCATGCAGGCATCTTTAAAAGTGTCTTCAAAGTCTGGCAAAATGGGAGGAATAGGTTCAGAATTTGGAACCTCATCCTCTAATAGATCATAAAATCTGCCCAATTCTGGGTGTCTAGCAACAGTCTCTCTAAAGAAAAAACTTTCCTGGGAGTAACTTGAAGTTCACTATCTGAAGTGTCAGAGTTCTGAGTGATGAGTTCATGGGAAGAATCACCCCTGTCTCTGTCAGAATCCTCGTCCTTTGAAAATGCATATTGTTTTCTGGCAATACATGCCCTAGAACTTTGAAAAAGCAAACAGTCCCCAAAATCAGTTGACTGTAAAACACTCTTGTCCAAAGATACAACATCTGACTTTTATAGAGAAACAACCTGATCATCTGCAGTGTAAGCTTTTTGTTTCTTTTTTCTAGGAATTTCCGTACTGGGAGAATGGTTGGGGAACAGCCTACTGTCTCTGGCAAGGTCTCTTTCTCTGGACGACTCCTGTATCTAAAGTGTTTGGCTTTTCCATACCTGTAACTGGTACAGGAGTAAACCCTGAGAATGTGTCTAACCCCTGGTCCATAGTGGCTATTACAGCTACACAAGAGGGAGTCAAGGTAATGGGTAAGTGGTCTTTGGAGCTGCCTTTGCCTGCATCAGAGTCACTAACCCTAGGTTGAGGCAGTCTTTTTCTTTTCTTTTTATGTACAAGCAGAGTGGAAGAAACATGACCCGGAATATTATCCATGTTGTAGCCAGAGAAGAAACCTGATTGCTAGTATCGTAAGCTCTGTAACACTGGGAGAAGATAAGTATTCACTAGTAAGCACCAAGCACTCTTTTCTTTCCTAATCTAGTAAATACAAGGAGTACATGAAATATTGTTTCACCAGAATGTAAACATTTACTTAGAAATATCCCAGAACATGTAATACCACAGAAATAAGAAAATATTCTAGTTCTGTTTAAAAAAAAAAAAGAAAAAAAAAAAGGTAACGGGTGGGAAAAACACATTCTGATTGTAAAAGAATAGCCTAAGTACTTGATATTTAAAACATTTTTTTCAAACAAAGTTGGAAAAAATAAGTGAAGTAAACGGCACAGAAGCACATATTTCCCTGATTAAAGCCAGTATTCTTAAGGTGGAATACCCCCAAATAACTTGTATAGGTAGATCAGAAATACGACAGATATTAAATAAAAAATGTTTGAAAGGAAGGGTCCTCAAAACGGGGGTCTTATCTGTTAGGCAAGAAGCTTTTGATTGACTTCTGTTCCTCTGGAGTGGGAGAGATGCTCCTGCTGGAGGCAGTAGGAAAATACTGAAGATTTGCCTCACTCTGGTTGTTGATAGGCTGGATCCGTTTTGGAGGAGAGTGTATCTGCAGCCACAGAGAGTGAAAGAGAAGGGCGCTGGAGCTTTGGTAATCTAGTTAGCTACTGTGTCCTTGACAGGGCACTACCCACAGGCTACTGCAACAGTAAGAATGGAGAACAAGAATCCACGGAGGTTAGAAAAGGTTAGGAAGAGGGACTGCAAAAGCAATTTAAAAGGAATAATGGGAGGACATGCGCATGGCTCCCTGGTAAGCAACAGAGATTTTTCTTGAAGTGTTTTGCGTAGGTATTTTTATACCTCAAGCGGACTTTAAGTAATTTTTCCTCGAGGAGGTAGCAGATGGTAGTGGTGTGAAGAAAGAGGTAACTGGGAACATGCTTTTTGGGAGTGTAATGAGTTGGTAGATTTTTTTTAAATTCCCTACAGAGTAAACAGAAATATTAAGGAGCACATTGCTGTAACTAAGGAAATGATTCTTTTGAGCTGGGAGATCGGATCTAAATTGCCTAGACATAGTAAGGCCTTATGAATTTTAATTCTGTTGGCTGCCAAAAAGCAGTTACTAGAAAGTATAAATCAAAATCTAAACCAACTGTATTTGAAGTATTGAATATTGTACAAGGTATAAAAGAACTGCAAGAGGAAGCTTTAGAAAAGGGAAGGAGCAAATTGCATTGAAATTAATGGAATTGGGGGGGGGCAATCAGAATAATTTTTAGGAGGAGTGAGGTTTAAAGGAAGGCAATAATTGAGCAATTTAAGTAATGTTTAACTGAAAGACAGTTGTAAGAAAGAAGACGTATAATGTGTGTAATGGGGAAATATTAATTTGTGTTTTCTGTTAATGTATCTGTGCAAGTGTCTTAAGTGACAATTTAATGAAGGTGTTTATAAAAAATAAAATATATAATGTAATGTCCCATTTGGTATGCATTTGTTTAGGCATTTGACCCAGGCTGAGAGATTGCAGTATTTCCTCACTAACATAATCAAGGATATGTCTTCCTTGAGCTACCAGACCAAATTAGTGTTCTCTTTCTTTTCTCTTTCCCACAGACTCCTGAGAAGTGGCCTCTGTCTTGCTTACAGTGCCTCAAAGGATCTGGTACTATGCGACATCCTGCACATCTGCAAAACTAATAACACCGTAAACACTCATTCAGGGCATCCTAACTTCCATCAAAAACATGAGTAGGACATGTTGGCAAGATAGATTTATATCTCAGAGAATCCGTATGCTTTCTTTGTATATAAAGAAAAGTGGCTCCCTGTAGCTCTTGAAAGTGTAACCTGGATGAATGAATAGACTATTGTAAATACACCCCTGGTCTATCTCCTCAAGATCTCATTGAAAGAAGCTGAAACCAGGTATAAATTTGTCATGTAAATGGGTACCTGTGCTTTTGGATATTGTGGCGAGGCTGCTAATGGTCCTCTGGAGTGACAACCTAGTATTGACCTATGGGCATATAAGAAACTTGCAAACAACGAGGGGAAAAATTTAATGGAGAACTTGAGACCATAGTATAGGAAAATGGATTCCATAGCTCTTGCCTGTGGGGTGAGTATGTAGGTACCTGGTAAGTAGTTCTAGCTTCGAAGATGGGCTAGGTTGGCTGGATGGATGACTTTCTGTTGACAAGTGACCATGATTTTTGGATATATCACAAATGTAAGCAGATAAACCTGTAAGATAATTTTTGCAGTTTCTTTTACTGGTACTCATTTTTCAGACTGAAGGAAAGTTTACAAGTATGTTGGGTTTAGCTTCTGTTTAACTCTACAGTGTCAATTTACTTAACCATATGTGATAATGTAAGATAGGTTAGTAATTATGTACTGAAAGACTCATGCTTTATGTATTGTTTTACTGTGTCATAAACATAATCAGAAACTGACAAAATTATTTTTACTATTTCTTGTATTGATGTTGGGTGCAGCTTCTACTTAACTGTACATTATCAATTTATGTACTTAAACAAGGTCTGTGAAAGTGTAAATTAAGTTTGGAATTATGTACTAAGCTACCCTTATAGCATTTACATGTATAGTAAATGTGAACATGTAGAGTATATAAATCATTGTTTACATACATAGTAAAATCCCACATTGTATATACAGCACTGTGATGCCCTAAAA